>NW_008592172.1:0-2140 GCF_000691845.1 Merops nubicus | reverse complement strand
GGGATGGGAGAGGAGAACTGAGATAGAGACAGTTTAACAGGTAAAGCGAAAGCTGTGCACACAAATGAAGCAGAACAAAGAATTCGTTCACCACTTCCCGTTGGCAGCTGTTCAGCCACCTCCGGGACTGCAGGGGTGACTTGGGAAGACAAGTCGCTCTGAATGTCCCCCACTTTCTTCTTCTCCCCCCAGGTTTATGTTGTGACGCAAGGTCCTGTTGGTCAGCCGGGGCTGGGTGCCTGGGCCGTGTCCTCTCCCAGCCCCTGTGCACCCCAGCCTGCTCCCGGGGCGGGGGGAACAGCAGTAGGGAAACGTCCCAGAGTTACCAGCACTGCTTCCACCACAAAGCAAAGATGTTGCCCCACTCCAGCTGCTATGAACAAAATTCACCCTTGCCCAGCCCAAACCAGCACAGCACTGAGAACACTTTGGAGGGGAGGGGGAGGTGTCCCTGTTTCACTTCACTACCCTTGCCCAGCGGTCCCAGCACCGCCCCGTC
Organism: Merops nubicus; assembly: GCF_000691845.1. Classification (NCBI taxonomy): domain Eukaryota; kingdom Metazoa; phylum Chordata; class Aves; order Coraciiformes; family Meropidae; genus Merops; species Merops nubicus. Next base: position 1,641 of record NW_008592172.1, on the reverse strand, counting down.
TCTCAGGGCTGAGTCATGGGGTGTTCTCCTGCTGTGAGGAGATTTGGGATGGAGCTGCACCACCCAGCACCCCCCCTTCCCTCCAGAACCCTCCGCCCCACTGAGCCATGTTCAGGGTCACCTTTCTCAAGCCCTTTGCACAAAACCCAAGCTTGCACTCAGCTCCTCTTGCTCCTAACCCCCTCCTGAGGGCCGATGAGGGTGTGGGGGGTGGCTGCTCCTGGTGACATCCCAGCAAAGATGAGGTGCTCCCCACATCCCTGGGGTGAGCCTTACCAGCACTTTGCATCCCATATGGATGCCTCTTACCCACGAGTACCCGGGTTCACGGAGCCTGGTGCAGCCTTGAGCACCACCTCTGTGGTGCTCCATGCTGAGGGACAATGACCCTCTCAGGGCACGTCCCGAGGGCAGATGTTGTTCCTCAGCTGGCTAAGCTTGGGTGGAGAACCCTGAACCTCCCCCCCTACCAGAATGAAACAGAGCCAGGGGAAAAAGTGAAAGAAATGTTTATTTGAACCAGGTTTCTCCAAATGAGGTGCTTCTCCTTAGGATTACACTTGGAGGCACATAGGGCTACAAAATCAGAGCGAAGCAGCAAGCAGAAAAGCACACTCGTTGCCCTGCTACACCCAGTTTTTGGGTGCTCAGCTCTTGCCAGAGGAGAGGTGTCTTGATGTACTTCCAGGGCAGCCATCAGAGGGTTCTGCAGGGACTTTGAGCGGTGTGGAAAGCGGGACCCCAGCGGGCTCTGGGGAGGGCACACGGTGGGGCTCCCAGCAAGTGTAGCAGGGGATGCTCTGCCCACGGAGCAAGGGAGGGGCTAAGTGGGGCCGAAGGACTGGTGCTCTTTCTGGATGATGTTTGATATGACGATGGTGCCGGTGGCGATCAGGGCGATCATGAGGATGACGAACATGATGTTGAGCAGCAGGGCGGTGATGTTCAGGTACTTGGAGGTGGAGCCGTAGCTGAGCGCCCCGCTGTAGTCCCTGAGGACTTTGCGGTCCCTGGACTGGGGGCAGGTGGAGAGGACAGTCAGTGGGGTTTTGGGGGGGGTGTGGAGGCAGACCCCCAGGGGCTCTGGGTTGGTGGGAGAGGTGCTGGAGCAGCCACGCAAACTTCAGCTGCTATGCTGGGCTGAGTTCCCCCAAAACACCTGGGGTGCCAACTGCACCCTCTGCCTTCTGCAGAGCTTCCAGCCAGGGCTCTATGGGACCAGGGGTCCATGGAGTAGGGGCTTTGTGGGCTCCATTGGGCACCCTTGGATCTGGGGCTCTGTGACATCCACAGTGCTACCTTGCTGGAGCAGCCACGCAAACTTCAGCTGCTATGCTGGGCTGAGTTCCCCCAAAACACCTGGGGTGCCAACTGCACCCTCTGCCTTCTGCAGAGCTTCCAGCCAGGGCTCTATGGGACCAGGGGTCGAGGGAGTAGGGGCTTTGTGGGCTCCATTGGGCACCCTTGGATCTGGGGCTCTGTGACATCCACAGTGCTACCTGAGGTTGGTGTCCCTGTGGGCTCCATGGAGCAGCCCAAGGTGGAGGCTCTGTGGGGTCCACAGGTCTCCCTGGGGCTGGGGACTCTGGGTTCTATGAGGGCTCTGAGGGCTCCATGGGACACCCCGGAGATGGGGCTCTG
>NW_008592171.1:0-524 GCF_000691845.1 Merops nubicus | reverse complement strand
CTCAAAGTACCACTCCTAGCCTACTGATTTAACCTATTTGTCTTCATCTTTCATTCTCTGTTTCAGATGTTACTCTTAATCCAATCACTGGTTCAGGAAATAAACCACTGGACTATTGTGAAGGTGCAGCCAGTGAAAGAAAGCAAAGATGAAAAATTAAGTCATTAAAATGTAGAATTGACCGGTTGATTCAAATGCTGTCCTGTAAGTAGGATTTTTTTATCCTTTCATTTTTAAATTGATATTCCTCTTTGAAATTAATGTCATTTTATCAGTTCTCAGATCAGCTGAGAATATGGCTCAGTCTATCTAGGACAGCTGCCTTTCACTTCTCAATTTCAGCTCTGACGTGGCAGCCTCATCAAATTAGAGGCACTAAGGAACAGTCTCAGATTTGACAAAATCTAGAGTTAAGTAGGGTAAGTTTTTTTCATGTTTCAGGCGAAGAAGCCTTTTGAGAAGATGGAAAACAAATCTGAAAATAATATTGCTCTTTCTGTATGGTTCTCTTTATAAGAAACAGG
>NW_008592170.1:3613-5270 GCF_000691845.1 Merops nubicus | reverse complement strand
CGGGCCCGTTTCGGGCCGCTTTGGGTGAAAAAGGGCAGCTTTGGTTATTCACGCAAGAAGAGGAGCGAGGGTCTGGAGGGATGCAGAGCTCCAAGGGGTCCCCGCTGGCAAACCCCTCAAAAAACCCCACCTGGATTTGAGATGTGGGCTCCAAAAGGTCCCCTCGGGCAGGGTGACGAGTGGGGCACACCCCGGCGAGGAGTTTGTGAGAGCAGATAGGGACGGGCACATCAAGAAGGATTTTTTATTTCTTTATAAATCTTCCCTTGGCTTGGCTTGCAAATGAAATCCCTCGCTGGGAGCACCTGCAGCGCGGCCACCGCCGGTTTGGGGGATGGAGAAAATCCTCCTGTGGGAAGAGCAGGCTGTCCCGACAGCAAACCTGCCCCTGCGTGGGAAAAGGCCTCTCGTGCTGACAAAAATGCCAAAATTTAGGCTTTTCTGAGGGCTTTTTTTTTTTATTCACGACATCGTTTCTGAAGGAGACTTCAGAGGAGGCAAAATTTCAGCATTTTGAAATTAGGATCTTTGCCAATCTTGGGGTGGCTCCTGGGGTGCCAGGGAGGGTATTTATTCACTCTTCCCACACACACACACACACACTTTTTTTCCCCTTTTTTTTCTCTTTCTTTTTTTTTTTGTTTCTAATCCTGTAACCTTTCAGAATGTCTCCAGCCTTGGAAAAATTACAGAGTGGCAAATTTATAATGTTTTCTTTTGTACTTTTTTGCTGCTGTGTAATCTTTCCAAAGTTAGAGAAGTTTTGAAGTTACAGAATGGAAAAAAAAGGAAAAAAAAAAGTCAGAAAAAAATAATAATATAGATGTGTGAGTGGGAGAGTCAGGGCATTGTGTTCAGCACCCCGCAGACATTGTTCATTGTCTTGAGTTTGAGGGTGCAGGAGGAGAAAGAAATAGAAAATAAAACCAAAAAAACCAAGTGAGCTTCCTGGGAAAGGGCTGGGGAAATGTCAGTGATGTGATGTCTGATGGATGCTTCATGTTTTGGGTGATTTTAAGGGCAGGAGATGGGGGCTGGTGGATGGGCTGTACTGTTTGGGTGCTGGTTCCTACCTGTATGTCAGGGTGGGTGTTTGGGGTGCTGGGATCCAGCAGCTCCCACTTTGGAACTGCTGACTGGAAGCGTTGAGCTGTGATTTATGACTTGGGGGAAGAGTTGGAGGGTGGCTCTGAACCATGCGGGGTCAGGCCCAGGATTTGCAGACTCCTACAATCATAAAATACCAGGTTGGAAGAGACCTAAATTCAGGAGATCTTTGGTTTAGCATTGGCTGCATTGCTGTTGAGTCCCAGTGCTCATCGCTGCCCACGGGTGCTCCACGTCCTCCCATGTCCCCCACTCTGGTGCCACATCCCTCCCACCACCCCCCGGAGCCCCAGTGAGGGATGCTGGAGCTGGTGGCGAAGTCGCTGTGATGCCAAACAGCGATGGAGGCTCTTCCTCCTGTGCCAAAAGGCTCTAGGAGCCTGCAGAGGTGCCTGGGGAGGGGGGAGCTCTGCACTTCTGCAGCTTTCACAGTTTATTTTCTGCCAGTGGTTATTTGCACACGCTTTTTGGTTTGTAGGACGAGGCCTTTGCAGGTGGGTCAGGGGCATGGGGCAGGCGCTGCGCTCTGGGGGAGGGCGCGGCCTTGCCG
>NW_008592170.1:3045-3388 GCF_000691845.1 Merops nubicus | reverse complement strand
GGGTGGTGCCGTGGGTGCTGAGGGGACAGTGCCAGGCAGGCACAGGGTGCCAGTCCCCGGGGCCATCCCTCCGTCGTCCCCGCCGCGGTGGGTCAGCCTCCAGCCGTGATTAATGGCCCAGGGGAGGCCGTGGTGGCCGCGGGCCATGGCTAATGTCAAATAACAAATATGAATGCGGGCTGTAAATATTTATACAATGCACAGGCACGTGCCGCCTCCCTGGTGCAAAGGCAAAGCTCTCCTCCCCCCGGCCGGGTGACTCACATCCCCCAGGAAAAAACCACCGGGGTGGCCGGGACAGCGCTCGGGCCAGCGGTCCCGTGGCCGTGGCCCCCGCCCCGCG
>NW_008592170.1:595-3028 GCF_000691845.1 Merops nubicus | reverse complement strand
ATGCGACTGCTCGTGGCTTGTGGGGATGTTTCGTGTCTTTGGGGACATCCCGGAGCACTTCTGTTCTTGGGGCTACTGAAAAGCAGCTTTTTAAAGGCAGCGGAGAGCCTCGCAGCCTCAGGCTCCTCTTCATGGGGTACAGGGAAGCTGGAGGGACCCTCCGGTCCCACTTCTCCCCTGGGACCCGCATGGGAGGTGGTGGAAGGGAACCTCCCAGGAGCAGTGCTGATGGCACCCACGTGCCCATGGAGCTGGAGCAGGGAGCCCGGGGGGCTCTGGGAGCCCTGCCCATAGCTGAGGGGCTGTGGGCCATGCTCCCCAGCTGCCTACACCAGTGCCAGGCGTTGCCAGCCAGAGAAGGGATGTGCCTGCTCCAGGGCACCACATCTCCCTCACTGCCTGCACAGGGAAGGCAGAAGCAGCCAGGTGAGCAGCTCCTTGCTCAGAAACCTCCACCCCACACGCTCGAGGCTTCTTTATTTCCCAAATACCATTAAAGCCTCTGCTCCCACGGCCTCCTGCCATGGCAAACCCTTGGGCATCACCGCTTGAGGCCATCACTGGCCTCTGGCCAGGGCATCCTGGGTACCGCAGCACTGCATCCCACAGGAGTGGGTTGAGGGGCAAAGGGGGATGAGGGGAGCATGGATTTTGGCTGTGTCCCCGAGGAATCCGTGGTGTTTTTCCCACTTCTCCCTCCTGCTTCCCACTCCCAGCTCCCAGGTTTATTTAGTGTGGTCCCTGCTAATTCGTGTGCATTCCTCGGCGCCTAAGAATAGAAAGCGATGACGATTATTTGGGTGACTGGTCGGTTCAGGAAATGGCTAATTGGAGACAGAGACTTTCACCTCTGCCTGGGCTGGCTCCAGCCTGGACCACGGGTGCCCGAGCAGGGTTTCCTATCATCAGAGGTGTGGAAGGGTTGGGGAGTCGCAGGGTGGCCTGTATGAAAGCGAGGACACAGGGAGTGCTGTTGGGGAGCGGACCCAGCCACTCACCGTGTCCCCCCTTGCCCCTTGTGCCAGGGCTAGGGGCAGTGAAGCCACTAAGGAGCAAAGCAGTGTTGCATCCTCCAGCCTTCCTGGCTCAGGGGCTGGTTGAAAAGCCCGAGGGCTGCTTGGCTTCATCACCTCGGGTGATGGCCCCTGATGGCAGAGAGCTCCCTTCAGCCCTCCCAATTGCTCTCCCCATCACTCCCCCCTGGATCTCCTCATCACACCTCCCTGGATCTCCCTGTCTCTCCTCTTACAGATGTTGATGAGTGCGTGGAGGGCACTGACAACTGCCACATTGATGCCATCTGCCAGAACACCCCCAAGTCCTACAAGTGCATCTGCAAGTCTGGCTACACCGGTGATGGGAAGCACTGCAAAGGTAGGAGCGTGCCACTGGAGCCAAGTGACAGCCCCAGCAGGTCAGGGGAGGTGGTGACTCGTCAGCAGCATCCCCTGCCCTCGCAGAAAGGCTCCTTGTTTACCCCAGCCCATTGCAAACCTTTTATTCCCTTTTCTGCCCCAAAGCCCTGGCCTGTTGATGCTGCAGCACACAGGGATGGAGAGGAATGTGACTGTCTTTGCTGGTGGCAGTGACAGACGTGGTGTTCCCTCCTCTGCTCTTCAAAGAGCCACATTTGCAAGGCTGGGGCTGCCCAGGCCCAGGAGCGTCACCTGGGGCTTGTTTTAAATCAAGCCAAGGTTTTTTTTTAACTGCAGGTTTTCCAACCCAGAGGCTGCAGAACTGGGTTAGCAGCTAAAACATGAGAAGCTTGGACTTGGTTGGACTCGATAATCTTGAAGGTCTTTTCCAACCTAAACAATTCTATGAATCCAAACTTAAAAACAAGATCTAGAGATACAGATATAGGTGATGTAGATACATGCAGCTGAGCAGGGTATGGAAAGAAAAGGAGCTGCTTGGAGAAGCAGCACCAGGAAAGCAGGAGTGGGGCAGGGGAATAATTCCCAGCGCTGCTCAGAGCAGGTCCAGGGTCGGGATGGGCTGAGTACAAATAGCAGAGGGATTAAAACGCTCCAGGCAGAGCGAGGCTTCGCCATGGAGACCAGCAGCTCTGCCACCACCCCGGGGATCCCCTGTGATTCCCAGCACGCTGCAGCGTGCCGAGGCTTTAGGGCAGCGGGTTAGCTGGAAGTGCAGGGTGTAGGCTGGGGAGGACTGGGACATTTTTGCAGGCTGTGGAGGGACGCTGTAGGTGATAACAGAGCTGGGGACATGCTGGAACAAGCAGAGACCACAGGGCACAACATCAGCCGGGTCATAGACGGGCTGGAGAGGGGGTGCAGCACGGAGCAGAGAGGTGGCCGGGGCAGCCCCACAGCTCTCCCACCCTCCTCTCTCTGCAGACGTGGACGAGTGTGAGCGGGAGGACAACGCGGGCTGCGTCCACGAGTGCGTCAACATCCCCGGGAACTACCG
>NW_008592170.1:0-576 GCF_000691845.1 Merops nubicus | reverse complement strand
TCCGGGCGCACGCCGGCCACAACTGCCTGGGTGAGGGACGGGCCCCCGCACGCCCCCGGCAGCTCTGGCACCTCGAGAGCAGCCCGCTGGCTTTCTTTGCCGGGCACCTGCCAAGCTCTGACCCTCCGGGCCTGCTGCAGAGCCACGGGACCGTGGTAGCACTCCCAGGCAGCAAGCTGGTGGCAGGCGTTTCCCGTGCTGCGATGGCTCCGCAGGGACGGGGCTGCTCCCTGCTGCACGGGGGTGATGCTGAGGGAGGATGCTCTGTGCTGGGAGAAAAACCAACTCCATGAGTCCATCCATAGATTAAGGGAGGTTGGGGTAAGGCAAGACTGGGAGGGTGGGCTTGGGGATGCATCCTGCTGCAGCGAGCGGCCAGGGTGGTGGCTCAACAGCCCCAGCCCTCACCAGGCTCAGCCCGGCCCTGCCGCTCGCTCCGCTCGCGCTCGAGGTCAGCCCTGCACCTGCCAAAATAGATGAGTTAATAGCGAATACGGTGGGGATGGGAACCAGAAAAGGGACTGGGTAAATAATCCCCGGGCCAAGACAAACCCAGCATCTGCCCACGGACCGGCC
>NW_008592169.1:15566-17165 GCF_000691845.1 Merops nubicus | reverse complement strand
GCAGTGGAGGAGCTGCCTGGGGGCTCTCGCCCGCATCGCCGGCGCTCAACGCTCTCTAGGTCAGGCAGATGAAATCATAAATTTATAATACAACATTACTTCAATTTTCCTCTTCATTTACTGCTGCAGTGCCCGGCTCTGCTCTAACGAGTGAAAGCCCGATCCGCGCAGGGGAAATTGCCTGGTTGAATATCAATAGCACATTAACACCGTGCCCATGTGGATGCTTCATCAAGCCAAATTATAGCCACGCTGACCTACCCACCATTTCCATTAGATGCCATTCTCACCCTGCACTGGGCACCGAGCAGTTTATTTGCTTCAGCAGTCTTGGAGAATGATCAATCTCTCTAATTATCCCTTGTGGCTAAACCAAAAATCCAAGTTTTGCCTGTGCTACCTCCTCCACAGCGAGACCCTCCTGCCCGCAGAAGCAGAACTCAAACCAACAACCCAAACTGTGCTCACGCCACCACCTGGACCCAGCTCCCACCTCGGGCATAAGGGCAGCAGGTCCGATGCACCCTTCCTGCAGGCTGCATGAACCCATGTGCTGGTGCCCTGCAGAGCCCTGTCCTGAGCACTGCAGACATTCTAAAAAAGGGGACATGGGGCAAACTTGCCCACCTTCTGTTCTGCACAGGGGATCTGTGGCCATGGAGACCAAGCTGCTGGCCACAGTGCAGCAGGAGAGCTCAGCCAGACTCCTGGGTCCCCCCTGTCCCACCAGCACCTCCAGAGGGAGATACATCTCTGCTCCAAGCAGGGAAGCATCCACTTTTTGCTGAACCAGGCTATGGCAATGTCTTGTCATTTTTAAATTTGGTGATCTGAGATGGACAAAGCTCATGGCTAATATGTGGGAACACTGAGCACACTGGGGCCTGGTGACCTCTGCTTTCAAAATGAGTCCAAAATGTTCCAGTAAATGCAATATTATTGTCTCCCAGTGCCACTCAGAGCAAGGAACAGCACTGCAAGGAAGGCACAGTCCTTCTGCCAAAGCATAGCCCCATGCTGCAACAAAAAAGCTCAGGGTCTTTCTCCGAAGAAATGTTCTGTGACCTTCACAGAAGCACCTGCAACACGGGGGAATGCAATCCAAAAATCCTCTCTGCAGACACAGGGGGTGCTCACTCACCAGGCAGCATTTACTGAGAAGAAACGTATCTGCCACAGAAGTGGCTCCCTTGGCCCAGCAAAGCTGACCTGTCTCCCACCTGAAGGGAATTGAAGAGCTGAGCTAAAGCTCTCCAGGGCCGAGTCCACGGCGGGTGGTGCCGCAGGAGCCCGGGGGGCTCTGGTGGGTCGTGCCAGCCTCCCAGGAATCCTGTGCCAATGAAGGGTTCCCCTTCCCGAATCCTGCCTCGGAGGCAGCTGCTACTCTATTAAGCAGAGTCTGATGGAAAAAGGAATGACTTTCTCTGAAGGGCACCAGCTTCTTTCGTGCACGTTGCAGGTGGGCAGTGAGCGCGTGCAGGAGTGCAGAGCCCGCTCTGCCCCGCGGCCACAGCCCGACACAGCCCCCCCAAACCCCACGCTCCCTTCAGGCCCCTCCTCACAGCCTGGGGCTGACAGTGTCGGCCTGAGCCCTCCTGC
>NW_008592169.1:0-15535 GCF_000691845.1 Merops nubicus | reverse complement strand
GGAAAGAGAGCCCAACTTTGGTATTAACCACCAGCAAGTTCCAGGTGCCCACTGCCAGAAGAAATGAGCGCTGCGGGGCCCCAGCTCACAGCAGCACGAGGTGGGCATCACCATCAAGGGGCCACCCGAGGGCAGCTGGATGTCCTGGACACACAGCTGCTTCAGACACCCCATCTGAAGGTGGGGAGACAGAGATGACCTCCTACTAATGGTGCTCCTCTCTTGCTTTCTTCTTTTCTCTCTTCGGTTTTTCAGATACCTGAATGGAGGGCAAAAAGCCACGGGGCAATCCAGTGACACCCACATGCCCCTGGGTGACGGGGCTCCTGGTTTGCACACCAGGACCAGGTTACAGAGGTGAGGCTTTGGGCCCATGGCAAGCTTCTCGGCCATCCCACTTGGCAGCAGATGCGTGTGCTGCCTGCTAGGGAGGACACAGTGCCTGTTCACAAGCATCCATGGGGCCAGGGAGCAGCTCCTCCTGCCAGCTGGGCTGCCAGAGAGAGAGAGCACTGGAACAGAAGCCACTCCAGCCTGCTCTTTATGCAGAGTGGCTAATTAATGTTCCTGATCTCCCCCAAGACTTCACATGTCCCATCAGCAGACTGAGCCCGAGACAGCCCAGAAGCAGTCCTGGCAAAAGGCTCAGCCTGTCTGTGCTCTCAGAGTCAAAAAATCCTTTCAGAAGAACACTTTAATTTTGTTCCAATCAACCAAATCAGCACAGAAGCGGCTGCCTACGCACCTTTAGACCCCGACTGCTGCAGGCTCCTTGGGGAGGCTGTGATTAATGAAAAAGACCAACTTCCTTAATAGCTTTGGAGGGAGTCGCTCCCCGCTCTTTCCTTTGGGTTGTCTCATGCGTTCGTTCCTCTGATTTCCTCCTCTGCCCATGAATGGCATCTGGAGAAGGTGACCTTGAACAAGGGCTTCTGCAAACAGGTATGAAAATCCTTCAAGAGCAGCCCCAACTGCTCCATCTCAGTCCAGCTGGGCATCTTAAAGAAGGAGCAGGACAGGGCCACTCCAGGCTCCTGGGATCTCAGCACAACGCTGGGCTGCCGCAGACGCTGCCTCGGGTGGCACGTTACCTCGTGTGCCTCGTTGCTTGATGGGTTAATTACACGGGGGTCCCTGTGGGGATGGGGCCCCACTGCCACGGGGCTTGGGAAGGAGAGATTTGAGCTCCCTGCTGAGCCACTGCCCATCAGCTTGCTTGAAGCCAAATCTTACAGCAGCCTTTGAAAGCAGGGACTGGTAACAGCCAGGCAGCCTTGCTCTCGTGTGTGGCAATCTCCTTGTTTTGCACTTAATTATTTAACACGGTGCCACTGTAGCAAGCAGGAACTTGGAAGATGAAAAAAACCAGCTAGAGCAGATAATGAAGCATCTGGCCTTCAACACGAATCAATCATTAATTCTGAGCAAGTCACCTTGATTTGATATCTAATAAGAGCATGTTGTGAGACCGGCCGGAGCGGAACCAGCCGGGATGACCCGACCCACCCCATGGCAGCAGGATGGGCACGTGCCAACAGGCACCCACATCGCTCGCGCTGTGCAGATGCAGATCCACTCACTGAGGGCTTCTTCCCTTACTTCTTACGGCTTGAAGTGACCTTTTTCCAGAGAGGCAGCCCCTGTGGGAATGACTCACACTGCACCCGAGGGCTGAACCTTCCCTTCAGATCGCTGGGGTGGGCCCTGGCCCCACTTGCTCCTTGCCTGGCTGTGAGAAGAAGGGTTGAGGCAACTCTGCCCGGGGTGAGCAGAAGAAGGATGCTGCCCTGGGTCTCTCTGCCCAGCCTGGGGTGACCTGGGCTCTCTCATCCAGCAGCCAGGTGGGACTGGCCAGCAAGGTGGCATTCACCACCTCCTCCTCCCCAAACCTCAGGCACCACAAGCAGAAAGGAAAAAGGAACAACAGAAATAAAGTACATGTGCTCAAGCACACTGGGAACATACAGGTAACAAAATCACAGACTGACTAGAACAAGATAAATATTTTAACCATAAAATGTAATTTCCAAACACTGTGGGGCAGGGTGGCGGGGGAGTGTGGGGACAGAAAAATAGATGATCGGCTGAAATAACCGGATTACACACCCCAGAAATGGATCGTTCCAGCCACACGAACAGAAGTACTATTAATTCAGACATAAAGCAAACATGGCAGGAAAGTTTCCCCTATCAAATCAAGCGGTGCCTCAAGTCAGACATCTCGGCATAACAGCCTGATATTCATAGGAACCGAGTCCTCCGACCTGACACCCACTCTGGGAGCCTTGGGGTGCTCCAGCATCTTGGAAAGTCCACGGACCTGCTTGGCAGAGCTTAGGATAACCAAGCACCAGCTTTCAAGGCTGATTTTTGTGCTCTGTTTCTGGGATCATCTAAACCCAGGACAGAAAATTTGAAGTCTCCTGGAGAGTCCACATACCAGGGATGGTAGCATGGGAAAGGCTGGAAACACCTCCAGATGCCCTCTCGTTCACACAGAACACAGCTGGTGACAACCCAGGGAAAGTCCAGGTATACAAAGGGAGCAGAAAGTTGAAAATACATGGGGTTTTACAAAACTGTGTTGGCAATGGATTAGCAGCTGTTTGGCTTAGTACATCTGAGGACAGAGTATCAAGAAGTTGTCACATTATATAGAAAGAACAACTATCTAGGCAGAAACAAATGAGAACCAATTAAAACTAAACAGACCTCATGCACAAATAGAATTTTGCCATTAAATATCATTTATCCCATTTAATGAGTATTTTCTGGACACAATACTCTGGACTAAAATACCGTTCCATCTCCTTGGAACTGGTAATTATTGTTGTGACCTGCACTGCTACACACCCCCCTGCTTTCTCCATCTTGCACGCCATTTAAGAACCCGCAAGATTTTCAATTATCTATGCTGAACTGTCAAAGATACCTTTAAAAGAAGGGGAATAATGTGTGACTCAATTCCTCTAAAATAAGGGGAGAGATCATTTTTAGTCAGAACGAACACACTGCATCTTTTATCATTCTATTTTTGCGAGTAAGAGTAAAACAGGCTATTTAAAACACCCATTTAAATGCAAATTTTTATATTCCAGGAAGGGGTGGGGGGAGTTAATCATTTACCACAGACAGGATTATTTTCCCCACTCCGCCCCTGCTGAAGTTTTAAGACTTGCACCCACAGATTTGCTCACCCCTACGGCTCAAACGTTCAGGAATGAGGGAGACAAGACGGGAGCCGCCGGCTGCGGGAGACGTGCGGGGCTACGGCACTTACCCAACATTCCCATCCCCAGCATAAACGCGTCCATGGTATACGGTAATCCACGTGCCCTTCCTCTCGTCCCTGGTGGAAACATCACTTCTTTAGGTTGTGCTTTCTTACATTCTACCTATTGAGCAGAAACATGTACAAATGAGATGCAAATGAATTCCATGTAAATGTCAAATGCAGAACTGATCTACTTAAGGGGGGAGTTTTATTTTTAGCATTTGCCTCCCCCACGCCGCCTCCCCCTCAAAGGTGAACTTTCCAAATAGTGTAAACGGATTTAAAAGAGCAAACGTGCATGTCTCTTTAAACACACATAGCAAAGCCCTGCTGGAAGGATGACAGAAAGGCTGATTTAAGAAGTTGCCGCGTTCCTGAAAGGAAAACCTGTGCTGCCTTCCCTCTCGATGGTACTTGCGGGTGTGGAATGAATGGAGGGAGGTCTCCAGCACAGCTCTATTGCAATCAATAACAGAAAATGACTCTTAGTGATCATTACAAAAAGCTCCTTTTAAAATAGGAATAAAGAATCAATATTTCTACCCAGCAGAAAATTTCTGTAAGCCCTATTAATAAACGATCTGCATTCTTTCACTTCCAGTTACTCCTGCTGCCTTTTGAAGTTGCTTAATGCCACTTGAACCACGCTGTGAGCCCCTGCCAGCGCCCTGGGAGAGGCAGCAGGCCCCCCAGCCCCCCAGCCACACTGCTGGCTCCAGCCTCTTTGTGGATGGGAAAAGGGAGAAATAAAGCACTTTTCCATGTTCTCTGGCTCCAGCACTGCCCACTCGCCCCCCTGGCAGACTGCCTTCGCTCTCCCCTTGGCACTGGCCCTATGGCTGTGCTGATAAGCTGAGCTGGAGCTAACCAGAGTCATCTCAACCCATTTCTGTGCCTCTGCATCTCAGCCCACGCTCTGAGCGACCGGAGGACACGCAGACAGACACTGCATGGGCTGCAGGGCTGCCCCACGCTGGCGTCTGCCCGTCGGCACAATGGGAATTGCTGGTCTACAGGTAAAGATCTCAGGCTGAACCCAGAGCTTTGAGCTTTATGCCTCCAGCTTTGTCCTTCAACCTGTTCCTCGAGCCTCTCTGTACACGTGTGCTCCTGCAGGCTCTTGCCTGGCCAGCCCAGGGGTGCTGCCGGCTGGGGTAGCACGGCCACACGCAGCCCTGTGTGCCCAGCCCTGCCATCCCAGCCGTGGCACCACCAGCCTGGGGCAGAGGCTCGGGAGTGGGGCTGCTTGTCAGGGAGGGCTGGGAGGGTCGGGTCCCCCGCAGGCAAAGGTGTGTGTGCTGTGCAGGCAGCTCCCCCGGGCAAACCCAGGCACGGAGGATAACGCGGGTGAACGTCTCGGTGCCTAATAGCCCGATCAGTGACAGTGTGTTCATTGTCTTGTGAAAACCAACCGCCCGTTCCTAGGCAACCCCACCAGCGAAAATTTCAGGTTTATACAATTTTCATTTAGGTAACATAAAGGTTAACTGACTGTAATGGGAGTATTTTAAACAAAACCACCTACTCCTCCCCATTCTGCTGCAAACCTCCACACACCATATTTACTTCTCCTGCTTGCGACGCTTCCCGAAGCTACAGGGCTCAGACACTGCCAACACTGAAAACACACACTTCTTGCAAAGAAGCTGCCCCAACTCAGTGAAGTTCGGAGCGAAACTCTTCCAGAGTTCATCATTTGCTGTTTTTCTGCCAAGAAGTGTTTGTATCCTTGCAAGAGGCAGTGGGAGAAGGGCAGAGGGTCTGGGGATGGCCGGAGCAGGGAGGTGTGTGCACAACCTGGACACTGCCACGCAAGGAAAACAGGGAAAATGGGTGAGCAGAAGCAAGAGCGAGAGTGGTGTTGAAGAGATCCACTCTTCAAACATCCCAAAACTCTGGTACAGCCACAACAGGGCCAGTGATTCCCTCTCTCTCCTCTTCAGTACTGTCAGGGCAGCAAGTCCTCCAGGAGGGAAATATCCCACTCTCTGGGAACTCTGCAGAAGAGAAATATCCCACTGAGAGCTGCAGTGAGGACTGGTGTGTCCTCCAGCCAGGGCCACCAACACCTGTCCCCTGCACACCCCTGCGCTGTCTCCCACTGGCATGTGAAGGTGTAGACACGTTACTGAGTGTGCAATGGAGGGTCCCATGCTGTCCAACGGGATTCTTGGGACCTCACATTAAGATAAAAAGAGAAAAAAAATGGAAAAGAAAACTTCCCATCAATGAATTTGCCAAGCAGCTGCTTGCACACTCAAATGCTGCTGTCAGAGCAGGGCTGTGGACCAGGACAGTGCAGGATATCTGTGCCTGATGCCCAGCCCCATCATTGCCCCACAGGGACAAAGCTTTTAGAGCTTCCCAGGGATGCTTAATGAGCCTTGATGGTGGGTTTCGGCCTAATTGGGCCGTGTGCCCCCTAGAAAGCCCCAAAGCTTGAGCAGCTCGAAACATTGAGCACCAGCCTCCCTCGTTGTCGCCCCACACACCAGCACAGCAGCTCCACAACATCCCCTGAAACTGCCCTTTGCTTATTTTTAATCAGACAGGCATTTAATGGGCGTACGACAACCTAATTTCTCCAGCTGGGTGGCCGGGGGTGAGCACCACGAGTGTGTCATTTCACTTCACAACCACGTTTTTCGGGTTCGCCACCACTCCAAATGTCTCGGCGGCATCGGTTACACCTCGTGCTGCACACAGGCAGGATGATGAAAACAATCTAGCCTGGCTCGACGGACAATTAACAGGAAAATGAAGTTTGGATTAGCACCGTTAGAAACAATAACCCAGTAATTAGCTTTTGCAACCACAAAACAGCCTACTGCTGCTCTCTGAAAGACGAGCGTAATTTATGATTTTCACAGCACACGAGGATATAAAGGGAATGGCTGTGAGCTGCAAGGAAGTTTTAACTGGGATTTGAAGGGGAAGAAAAAGGCATCAGTAGAAAAGAAAAATAATTCCTAAGCCTTTGTAAACAAATATACCACATATTGAGGGCAAAAATATTCTCAGCTACCCAGCAGAGACTCCTCCCTTGGGGAAGGATGACAGGTAACACGGGACCAGGTGCCCTGGCCCCCCTCTGCCAGCCCTCGGGCAGGGGCTGTGTGATCCTGGCCCCAGCAGCACGCCTCGGGTGCATCTCTGCACACCCCTTTCAGCAACGTCAGGCCTTGAGGTGCTCTGCATCCCACCAGCAAATGGGGAACATGCAGCAACAGGAGGTGAAGCACCATGTTAGCAGACCAGCGCTGGGCTCGGATGGTGCCTCCTCACCAAGGAACACATCAGAAATGGGAAAAAAGGGGCCAGGCTGCTTTCCTGCAAGAAGCCAGTCCTCTCTTCCACAGGGAACAGGATGGAGATGGCTGTAGCCATCCTGCAGCCACAGTTACCAAGAGGTTAAAAGCCTGGAGGCAGCAGGGATGTCACCCTGTGCCAGCAAAGCAGGATGTGCAGTGGGGCTTCTCCAGGAGGGAACGTATCTGGATTTATGAGGCAGTGCTCAGCTCTGTGCTGAATCACCCCCAGGAGCCTGCCCAACGTGGGTACTTTGTACATAAATCTGGATCGTGCACAAACTTTCAGTTCAGCATTTCTGTACATCTTAATAATTTCCAGATTTTTTCCACCTCCCCTGTATGAGTGGATGTGCTTCGCTTTCAGCAGCTTAACAAAGAAAGTTTTAATTCTAAGGAAAAAAAAACGCAAGGAAACTAAAATTCACTATTTTTGTTTAGTCTAGTTTGGAGAATTAACATTACACTGGGGTACCCTTGGGTCAAGTGGAGCCGTCAAAGCCATGAGAACCCAGGACGGCTGCGATGGGGAGTGAAAAGCCTCTTATAGCAGTGCAACAAACCAGGCTGTCAGCTCTCAGCACCAGGATGTCTCAAAAACCCCACGGCCAACAGCCTTCCAGGGAAACCAGGAAAGCAGAATGAGCACAGTCACAATGCACAAAACCCCATTTTACCACGCAAAGACAAGGGACCTTTGTCCTGCCAGCACCGTGCGAGGCACAGCTAGCTGAGATTGGGTTACCTCGGGGACACCGCGTCGCTCGTGCTCTGACAAGCCAAAGCCATGGCCAAAACCAGCCACGGGTGCTCCCACAGCCCTCCCACGCCAGGCAGCACAGGAGAGGGTCTAAGCATATTTAAAACAATGCATTCAATCACTGACAAAGGTGTGGTGGGGACAGTGGGATGTCACATCCTCAGAGTGAGAGGAGAAGTCAGCAGCTACAGGTGAGCAGGAGTCTGACAGAGTTTCTTGCAATTCGACTTTGTGCCCAAAATATCTGGTAACACCCAGTGCTGGGCAGCTCCTTCTTGTCCTGTGCAGGCTGGAGAGCCCAGCCATCCCTGGAGAACCCAGCAAGGGCAGTGTCACTGCACAGCTCACGAGCTGCTTCACTCAAAGCACAGCGAAGGCAACACCTCAGGGACGCACCCAGCCTGCCAGCGGTCTGCAGTGTCCTCCAGCTGACAGATGGGGTCTCTAAAGCCACCGTGTGTCCAGCCTCTCCCCAGCACCTCAAATGCCACGACACCTTGCCCACCTGCCTGCCCAGCACTGTCCTCCACTGCAATAAGCCCTGCAGAGGCCCTGTCACCTCTTCAGATGACAGTGCATGGCAGTGCCCGTATTCGCTCTCCCACAGCCACCCCCCCGTGTTGGGCCCCAGCTCCACAAGCTGGCAGGGGTCCTACAGCTGGGGACAACAGGCAGCAACACTCTCCTGTGACCTGCAGACAGCCAGACCCCTGAGGCAGGCACACTGCAGCCTCGGTGCCCATACACCCCATTCACAATGACAGCCCACTTTTGGAATGTCCTGAAGATTACAGGACCACAGAACGGTTTGGGTCAGAAAGGACCTTGAAGATCATCTAGTTGCAATGCCTGTGCCATGGCCAACACCTTCTGATGAACTGTGCTGCTCAAAAGCCTTGTCCAACTCAGCCTTGAACACTTCCAGGGGATGGGGCATCTACAGCCTCTTTGGGAAACCTGTTCCAGTCCCCATCACCCTCATGGTGAAGAGTACGTTGAAGGAAGGGACAACCCAAACTCCAAAGAGTTTCCCAGAGATTCAAGTAGGGTCCTTGAACTGGAGCTGCTACATTTAATTTCTGGCCACTGGAGGTTGTTTCTTGACTCTCTGGTTATTTGCTTTGAGTGTAAAACAAGCCCCCATGGAGGGCTGGGAGGGGTGAGGGAGAGGCAAGGTGCCACGAGCTTGCATGCTCTGCAGATCTGGGACAAAAGCATCAGGCCATGCTTACAGCAAGAAAAGAACTTGCTCATGAGGGAGAAGGGTGATTTCTGGACCCAGATTAAGCACATGTCCACAAGCAAACCTCTCATGTCCTATAACTTGCCTGTTTCTCCCTTGACATGCCTTCTGGGCAAGCCAATGCCACATCTCATTTTCAGCCCTACAGCCACTCCCTGACCCAGATGCTTTACACACAGAGATGGCATGTCACATGGGCCATGCCTCCCTGAAGACATCTGCTTCAAAACCAGGTACCTGTGACACCCAAACACCTGCAGCCCAGCGTCAAGCCTGTGAACAGCCAAGCAGCCTGGCACACATCACCCCTGCACCATGCTCCATGCATCCCCCACCAACACAGCCAGCAAACCCACTGCCACCACCACTAAGACACCAGCTGGGGAGGCAGCGGGACTGTGCAAGAGGCCAAACACCTCACTGGGGGGTTGTCCTCCACCTCCCACAGTGTCCAGCTGGCAAAGGACCCAGTGACTTCCCAAAATGTCTGTGCAAGGTCAGAGGTGGTTTGCTGGCTGCACATCCCGTTTCCTCTTCTCCCAGTTACTGCAGGGACCTTGGGCACTGGTGGTCTCGTGCTCCCTTCTGCACGTGGGGCACAGTTTAGTCTTCCCAGGGCTGGAGATGCCTTAGGCTACAAAGGCTTTGGATGAAACAGGCACGTGGTGTGTGATATACACATCTAAAAGGAGACCACGCCGTGAAGGCAGCCAGCCCGGGGAGAAGCCTGCAGAGAGCTGATACATTTGAAAAGCCCACAACAAAACACCCATAAACCCACAAAATCCCACCGTGAGAGAGAAGCAGCCACAGGTGCTATGCAGAGTCAAAGTCTATTTTAAAGCAGCCTTAACATCTTTGTCAGCTGCTCCAGAGTCTGACCCAAGACCTGAGCTCAGTGCCAAGTGCCCGGGCTGGGCTCAGCTCCTCGCCAGCGCCTGCCCCGCCGTGCCCGTGACGTGAACGACTCTGTCACAGTGGGACCTAAAGGAAAATAAACTACTTCATCACATTTCTTTTCCAGCTACTTTTGCACCTCCTTAGAAAACCGGGTTTCCTCCTTGTGAAGCAGCCTGCTCATGTCAAAAGAAGGATATATAAGCTTGTTTGTGCTTTATTTGTGTCCCCCCACAATGTTTGGAGAGCATCTTTGGCCTCCCACGTAAATTCCAAGTTTCATTTATCAAATATCTCCCTGGCATTTTCTTTTCACTTTCACACTGCTCGTTTAATATTACATTTGACATTCTAAGCTTTACGGATGGCAACAGAAGCAGAACTAGTGAGCTAAAAATAGCCTCCCAGGGAGACGGGAGGCCAGAAATAGGCTCGTGAACAACAGCAGCCCCGCTACCCTTTGCTTGCCCCCATGCTTTGGGAAATGACAGCGTTCAGGGGATGAGAAAGAGTGAGCTCAGGGTGAGCTGGCACCCATGGATGCTGCGGCTGAGCGGGATGGGGATGGGGAGGGGCTGGGGTGTCCCTGTCCCAGCTCACCGAGTGGCTGCAGACCCCATCGCCTCGAGCTGGGGCTGCGAGAACTTGTCCCCTTGGCAGCTGGGCTGTAGAGGGGGACACACTAAAAGTGAAGCAGGAGTAGTTGGTCTCCAAAGGTGCAGCAGAAAGTACATCTGCTCCTAACCCTGCCTCCCAGCCAGCTGTGTGTCACCTCTGGCCATGGGCACCAGCTCGCTGTCACACGTGTGTGCACGAGCTCTCGTGACATGAGTCTCTCTTTGGTCATTAATCTGCAGACACATCAGCAATACGATGAGTCAGTCCCAAGACAGGATCATGTCTCATCTCCTCCCTCGTGGGCTGCTTTTAAAATCAGTGCTGTAGAAGAAGCGACAAGAAGAGAACGCTCAAAGTGTCGTGGCACCTGGATCGTGCACCAGGCGAGCGCGGGGAGCCGGGAAGGAGATCCTCTAATTATCTCCAACAACAAAACACCAGCAGCCTACGCTGTTTCTTGTGATGCTCCCCAAGTGTTTTCACCCTGTCCATCCTCCACGTTCCCTGTGCAGGCACCTGCCCGGGAAGAAGTGGCAGGAAAATCCTGTCGCGTGGCGCTGCGGCTCTCCCCTCCCCGCTGACAACCTCACCTACATCTACAGTCCAAGTGTTTTGGAGTTGTTGCTGGGTCTGTCGTGTGGATGCTGCGGTGGGGTGCTTGGAGTTCATTCGTTTTGGTTTAGGCAGATTTAGCACCTACAAGCCACTCGTACCTCAGGGGGGTGATCGCTGGTGGCAGTGGCAGGCAGGAGCCCCTGAAGCAGCAGGCTGAGGAAGCAGCAAGATGCTCAGACAGGGCAGAGGTGAAGCCAAGATGGAGTGAGAGGATTCTGTCAGGGCAAGGGGAACTGCCCCAGCTCAGCCCACCAAGGGGACCCTTACTTTTATTTCAGATGCATATTACAGTGAGGAACACTATGAGGAATATTATTTCAGTGCCCTGGGAAAAATTAGCAAGTCAAATATTGAATCAGGCCTCCAGCATATGCCAAAGAGATTGCTTTGATCTTATCCACACTAAAAGCTCTATTATTGAATTTAAAGTCTGTGAACACATATCAGGCCAATATACAATGCGTATCTGAATACACATTTGAGAAGCAAAGGATGTTTTGACAAAGGGAAGAAGAATATTTTAGCTGAAAATATCAAAGTTACTGCATCGATTGAAATACAAATGCCTTTTTTCATCTGGCTCAGTGGCTTTACTGACAGGGCAACCCGCAACCTGGGACTTGACTGTCATTTAGGAGAAACTTCACCCCAGTCTGGCTCTTGGGTTGGGCCTGTGTGAAAGTGATTGCAGCTCGACAGCAGAGAGCCACGACTGCCTGGGGACACGGTCCAGCAGGCAGCAGCAACGTCAGAGCAGCTGCAGGACCCAGGAGCTCGACCAGGCTGGCTGCCTGGGGAGCACACGGTGTGTCCAGCCCCTAACGTGGCCACCACGGCTCCTCCCGGGGGCAGGGTGGGGGCAGGAGAGCTTCTCCAGGGCTGGCTGAGGAGCTCAGCAGGCTGATGGGCACCATCACCAGCCCTTCAGCTCCCAGACCAAAACCTGCCCCGTGGCGGCTGCCTGAGCCTGTGCTCGTGGGGGCACAGACCCCATCCTGCTGTGGGTGCAGCAGGCACCTGGCAAGGCTCAGCACCCTGTTCCCGTGACTCCTCCAGCAGCACCCACTTAGCCTGACAGGGAGGGCTGTCCCAAAGGGCCACTACCACGTGCCTGTGGCACGGGCAGAGAGCTCGCTGCCACCAACACGCTGCACAACAAACACAACTTACCATTTTATTATTGATTTCGTGGAAATGAATTTCACAGACTTTTTCCACCACGTCTTCATTTTCAAAAGTTACGAAGCCAAATCCTGTTTAATGAAGAAACAAAAAGGGAAGGGGGAAAGGAAAATATTAGTTACATCACACAATTTCATTTTAATAAAGCATTACTTAGCCGTTGGGACTTTGGAAAACTTTCATTAAAATAAGCACGTGTAAATACACCTGCTGTCTGTGGAGCTGTTGCTGAAGCTATTGCAGACTAATGGAGGGAAGAAGCATTGTCTCGGGGAAAATTAATATGGTTCTGTTCCAGCTCTTCCATAGGATTTAATGGAGAATTAAAATCTCCTTATGGATTTTCTGATCCATCCTGCAGAATTTAATGGATAGTTACACCCCAGTTACATGATGGCTCAGAAGCTACAATAAGGCTGTATTTTCTTTTACACCTTATAGGTTTTAAAGAGCATTCTCTGCAGAACCCAATTATATTTCTATGGAACCATATTGATTTTATCTCCTGTTTAATTCCACGGGACTTCTCCATTAGAGCTGAGTCATTACACGACCCCCAGAAAAATAAAAACCTGGGAAGACAGAAGATGATTCCTCATTTGCCCCTGGCAAGGGAAGAAGTCCCATTGCTGCCCCCAGCCCGCAGCAGCACTCTGTGTTTCCATCTGCCTGGAGCAAGCCCCAGCTCGGTCCCGCGGATGCAGCCGGCCCCGCGGGTCAGCGGGCTCCGGAGGTGGTTATTTGTCCCTTTCTTCCTGAATTACTTCCTCTAATACCTCATCAGGACATCCTGAGGCCTCCAAGAAACCACTACGTTTAAGGCCTCTGATCTAATCGTTCCTCTCTTCTCTGCTGCTGCTTCAAAGGAGCTGTGGATTTGGGCTGGTTTAGGCTCGTTTGATGCCTGCTGCCTGCCTGTAGCTGTACACCGAATTTGCTCTGCTGGGGCCACATTACAGAAATCTGGCAGCCCACCACAGCTATGCACAGCCACGTTCCCTGTTTCTTCCTTACAAAATAAAAATCAAGCTAACAAAAAACAATTTCATGTGCTCAATTTCTGGCAAAGGCTTGAGGAGTCAACGTTGACACCAACTAAACTAATGAAATCTTAAAAATGCAAACCCAGGGTGAACTTCATTCCCCAGACCATACTGAAAACCAGCTGGAAGTGGCTCTGGTGAAGCCAGATGAGGGTGGAGAACTCTCCAGGGAAGAGTTCTGCCCAGCCACAGGGGGCATTAAAGCAGCTTGGTCTTTGCTGACTCTGAAGGATCTGGGTCCCACCCGTGTGTCCGTCCATCCCAACCTGCCCCGGGCTGTTTGGGAACCCGGCAGTGAAGCCTCATCCCAGCCCACTTCACTACTGCCACCTCCCATCTGCCATGAGCAGCCTGCAGCCCTGGCCCTGCCTCCCCCACAAGCCGTGGGTGCCACGGTGGTGTCCCCCCAACCTCCTCTTGTCACACCCAGTGCATCCAGCAAGGGCCCAGCAGCAGGTAGCTTCTGTGCTGGGGTCCCAAATCAAGACCTCACCCTTTGAAAAACACACTAGATTTGCTTTGATGGGACACAGCAGAAAATGTTAAATCTACACAGGGTCTCTGGCAACCTACAGGTACAAGAGACATCTGGCAGGCTACAATATTTGAAGCTATCAAGTACATTTCAAGGTGAGATCTGAGCAGTTCCCAGACAGCTTGTTGGGGAATGCACAGTGTGCATAGCAACGGGGAATGCTCCCATCCATCTTTGGACCTTCTCACTGGGGGGAAAACCCACTAGAAACGGTTTGTAGATCTCCTCCAAGGCATAACAGAGCATCTGCCAGCACATCAGACTCAAGCCCCGCGCTCAGAAGACTATTTTACTCTGCACTTAAAGCATGTAGCAGCTTGAAGTATTTTACTTAACTCAAGTCTTTCATTTGCTTTCTAAATTACTCCACTTAAATCTACCTTAAACAGACCTGTAGTTAAAACTAAAATTTTTGTGGTTAACTGGCTGAAGACAGCATCCCAGGAACCCCTGAGCACGCTGGGCTGGGCAATGCCCAGAGCTGGGACCAGCTCTGCCCCGTGCAGTGAGGCGCCCAGGCCAGGTCTACAAGTCATTAATTGTCTGAGCACCAGCAACGTCTTCACCATTAGTAACTCATTAGTGAGCACTGCAGTTAAGGATTTCTCTTTCAACTTCTGTCAGGTCTCACCACCAGGATGGAGAAGAGAGGGAATCCAGAGGTTAGCTTTAACATGCATAACTCCGGGAGAAAGCCCACTGCAGTCATCACGCATTTGGACTTGGAAACAAGCTTCCCATTCTCATCCCACTCCATGTGGCTTAAACACAGGTTTAGCAAGAAATTATTTGTCTGATTATGTCCAATAGTCACCCAGCTTTCTGCATGTACAGATTTTACAACAATAAAGTAACAATCCATAGGTGTCAACATTCATTTTCAGGTTTTTAAAAAGATCTGTGCCACTTTGCAGAGGCAGTCTGGTTTGGTGTGAAAAACCAGACGTGATTTGGGGCTGTATGAAAACCCAACATCATCTTCTATTCCTTCCTCTCTGGAGCTGCAGAGGGCTCCTGGGTTCAGGCCCCAAGCCCACACAGGGCACTCGATCTGTAGCTGAAGGCTCCCAGTATTTTACCCTTACAATTGCCAACGTCTTTAACTGATTGGGAAGCAACTAGAGGATTTTAATCTGCACACATACAGGCACTTAAAATCTGTAGGATGCTATCCAAGAGGTGCTATCACTCCTTAAATGAACAAGTCCCAAGAGATCATATGCCCCAGAATTAAACACTTTGTAAAAGTGATGGGTAATGGGCCCTTTTTTTGCTTCACTTCTTGAATATCTGATTCCAACTTTTAATAATCACACACACACAAAAATATTACTGCGTGCATGCCTTATTAGTCAGCATAATGAATACATGCTCATTTTTAAATTACCAAAACTCTCAGAAACCTTCCTGGACTAAATAGACAATTACTTCTTCTGAGAGGTACTAAGAGTCAACAAAAAAATGCTTCTCGGAAAGTGTATGAAAAAGATTAACACAAAACAAAGAAGGCTGTTTAAAATGGTGACATAAATAGGATTCCGGTTGTCAAGGAGCACACATTTTAAAATGAAATTATACCGCATCCTTCTGAATGAAGCTATTATTGGAAGCTAACAAGCTCTATTTAAGAGATAAGCATTTAACAGAGTCAAACGGTTGGGGTTTTTTATTCAAATGAATAAAACTGAATATTCATTTGAATAATCTTTTTTCTGTAAAAGAAAAGACAAAGAAGACGGAAAAAATAAAGTAAGAGGCAAACAGATGCCCCCAAACGAGAGGCTCCGAGCCAAGCGATCACCAGAGGAAGCCGCGGCGTATTCACGACCTTCAGGCGAAGGATCCTCCCCCAGCCCCCGCCCAGCAGGAGCCACTTCATCCTGTTGCCCGGTGGCTAGTGGGTGCTGGGCGGCTCCCAGCCCGGGTGTGAGGACCCCCAGCCCTGGTGGTGGGGAGCAGGGTGGGCTCTGGGCCCGGAGGGGCCGCTCGGCTCACGGGACGGGCTGGCACCACAGGGCCCTGGCGGCTCCCAACGGCCTGGACCAAGGAGGTGACGGGGC
>NW_008592168.1:0-2263 GCF_000691845.1 Merops nubicus | reverse complement strand
GCCGTCACCACCCGGCTCTGCCCAGCGACAGATGCCGGGGCACTGTGCCCCACCATCATCTGCTTCTGGGCCACGGCGCAGTGCACCATCATCTGCTTCAGGGCGATGTGACTTGGCGCCATCATCTACATCAGGACCACGGGACTGTGCCCCATCATCTGCATCAGGACCATGGGCCTGTGCCCCATCATCATCTGCTCTGGGCTCCACCTGTGGTCTCCCACAGCTCCCAGTTTGCCTTCCCTTGCGGGGCATGCTGCCTTTGCTTCTTCCCCACAAGTATTCTTCTGAAGAATGATCTCTGGCAGGGAGTGTGATAAAACGGCCCCATCCCAATGGCTGTCACCAGTTTTGTTCAGGAGCAGCTCCAGCCTCAGAACCTCGCTGAACTCGGTTGTCTGGCCACCATGGCAGTTGTTGAAGACACGCTGAAGCAGATTCTCTAAAGGCAGTAAGTAACATGGATTGTGTACACTGTCCTTCAGTGTCCTCCAAGTGTCGTGAGGCCACAGGCAAAATCATGGCAGGCTGTGCTTCAGCTCCTTGGCCTGTATGCTGTATGTCATGGAGTTGTCATTGAAGGCATGGAACTTACACTACTTTGAGACTTCAGCTTGACTTCCACAAGGGCCGACAGCTCAGCTGGAAGTGTGATGGACAGGTGGGAGCTCTCTCTGGACCTTCTGAGAAAGGTGGACGCTGGTGG
This sequence comes from Merops nubicus, assembly GCF_000691845.1. Classification (NCBI taxonomy): domain Eukaryota; kingdom Metazoa; phylum Chordata; class Aves; order Coraciiformes; family Meropidae; genus Merops; species Merops nubicus. The sequence continues at coordinate 1,557 of NW_008592168.1, read as the reverse complement.
TTTTGGGGGCTCCTAAGGGAGGGGTCTGCTGGAGCAGGGTACTGACCTGATTCTAGAAACAAACCCACTCTCCAGCTGCAGAGAGAGTCCTCCCCGCATCTAGACCAGGTATCCTTACACCTATACCCAACACCACAGCAGAAAGTCCAGGTGGGCAGGGGCAGCTCCTCCTGGGCAGCCACCTTAGCAGCTGTTTCTCACTAGGCTTTTAAGGCCATGCTGGAAGATGGCTAAGTTCATGTCACCATGGTGGACACTCCATGTTGATATTTAATGGCTGGGGGAAGCCAGTTTGTTGAGGGGCAACCACCGCTGACCTAGTGGCACTTTATGAGTGATTATTACACAATATGTCTGCATTCTATTCCCTTTGGAAAGGCTCTTTTAAGAACTTTCTGCTTTTCTCCCACCATTTCACTGTAGAGTACAAATGACCATGTGGCATTATCCAAGAGCTTCTCTGAGCATACTGCAGTGGGTGCATGGTGCATCATGGGAAGGACACTCCCAGTCCAGCAGAGGATCAGGAGGAAGACACAGACCAGTGAGGATGAGGCCTGGGACCTAGAAAGCTGACAGGTTTACGGTAGGTGTAGATGTGGCAGGTATCCCTCACACAGGCCCCCAGGGCAGCAGCCCTTGCCATGCACCATCATGGTGTGATTGTGTCACTTTCTTCACGGTGCCCACCTTGGATGGCCCTCCTCAGGACATCCTCTCTGGGCCCACGGCACCATGTGGATGCCTTCCTGCCCTCTGGTTCCAAAAGTTTCAAATTTATGGCACTGTTGCTTTTCTATTACTGCTTTTAGGTATACACTTTACTCTTTAGGCCCAGCAGAGCAGTGCAGCACCCAAGTTCTAAATTCTCTAGATCTGTTCCCGGCCTGGGCCCTGTGGTCTGTCCCCCACTGCACAGTTGCCTTCCTCTGGTCCTTTGCTCTCCCCAGGCATTGTTGTTGCCCCTCCATTTCATAGAATCACAGACTGGTTAAGGTTGGAAGGGACCTTTAAAAGTCACCTGGTCCAACCCCCCTGCAGGGAGCAGGGACATCTGCAACTAGAGCAGGTTGGTCAGAGCCCCGGCCAGCCTCACCTGGGATGGTTTCAGGGATGGGGCAGCGACCACCTCTCTGGGCAACCAGCGCCAGGGGCTCACCACGTTCACTGGAAAAAATTTTAGTCCTATGCAGTCCAAATCTTCCTCTTTTAGATTAAAACCACCAGCCCTTGTCCTGTTGTGACAGGCCCTGCTGACAACTGTCCCCAGCTTTCTTGTAGGCCCCTTGACGTGGTGGAGCACTCTCCTGCCCCATTCCTCCTGAGCAGCACCCCGCTGTTTTTCTCCTGGTCCCTTCCTTGCCGCGGCCCCCGCCGGCCTTTCCCCCCCACGCACCTGCCTGCCTCTGGCGGTGCCATGTCCCCAGCCCTCGGGGTCTCTCCCCGCCTCCCGCCCGTGCCCTTTCCTGCATGTTAATGTCCAGAAGCCATCATGACTGCGCGCTCCGCTCCCACGGGATTCAGAACGCGCGAGTCGCCCCCGCAGCGCGGGGCGGC
>NW_008592167.1:21387-57499 GCF_000691845.1 Merops nubicus | reverse complement strand
TGGCACCCGGCTGGGTGCGTGATCTTGAGGTCATGGTTAGGTTTGAGTAGTCTCAGTCATAGAACAGTTCCGTTCTGGCCTTTAAAGATCTGCTAGTTCCAACCCTCCTCCACCAGACCAGGTTGCCCAAAGCCCCATCCCGCCTGGCCTTGAGCACTTGCAGGCGGGAAACATCCGCAGTCCCCTTGGGCAACTCGCTCCAGTGCCTCACCGCCATCACAGTAAAGATTTTCTTTCTTATATCCAATTTAAATGGCTTTGCTAAAATTAGTTCAGCCGATTCGGAGGTTCCTGAGGAGAACTGACAGCCATCAGACACATTAACTTCTCAAACTAACACTTTTTACACTCGTTTATTTAATTATGGGGGTCCTACAAGCCATTCCATGCTACTCACATACTTTTTTTCTGAGTGAAACAGCATGCTTCTGCAGTGTTTCCGTTTGTGTGGAAATAAACTAGCTATTGATATGCATTTTAACAGAGGAATGTTGCATATTCAAAAGCATTAGCATTCCCCAGAAAACGCTCTTCAGTTTTTTTTTTTTTTTTTTTTTTTTTTTCTCCCCTATAATTTCTATGACTTTAGAGTAATTTCAGGAAGTTTTAAAACTGCAGAATGATGTGGATATGACAGAGTACAGTCTGATTCTATTTTGAGACAGGATTTTTCTTCCCTGGAGCTATTGGTTGTTGGGTACTTAGTGAATTCTATTCTTAAGATGAAAAACAGATTTCTGAGAAAATCCTTCAGTTAAACATTTTTTTTTCCTACTGCTTGCTAAGGTGTTTTGATGTAGGTTGCAATAATGCTTAAAAGTGTGATATGAAAAACTAATTTCTCAGTTTTCAGAGCTACATCTTAATGTGAAACTTTGGCACACTTGCTAGAGGTGTAATTTGACTATACCATTCGTTATATAATTTTTTTTTTTAATTCAAGCAATAAATTATTATTGATGACAATGCAAAAAACAGTCTGTCAGGGTTGTTCTTTGTGCATATAAAATTGGAGTTGTTAGTTTGAAAGCTACTAATAACTTAATTTGCCTTAGCATGTGCCTGGCAATTGTACCACATAATTGTCTATACTTTCTCAGAAAGAATGAGGTCTTCAACTGTTTTCTCAGCTGAGATGGCAAGAAAGCTGTGTCACTTGCTTTAACAGTGTGAGTGACAGTTGCATACTAATTGTGTGTTTTGAGGCTTATGAACCTATGTACCAAGGTGAATTCTGATGGGCAGATCTTAAAAATCACAAATGATACATCTAGATATTCCTTATTAATAAACTGAGGCAGATTGTTAACCTTCATTATACTTTTCTTCCCATGTCACTCCAGTTGATTTTTGAACGTACTTTGGAGTAACTGTGCGTAAAAAAAAAAAAAAAAAAAAAAAAAAAAAAAACAAAAAAAAAAGTCGAATAGGAGAAGGAGACAAAGGCATATTGAAAATAAAGGGTTTGTTTTGTTTTGTTTTGTTTTTGGAAATAATAGGTTTATTCTAGCTGAATGTTCGTTTAAAATTTTTTTTCAGTCCAACGGGAATACATGGTGGCAAATATGGCTACAAGCCAGAGAGGAGAAAGATGAGATCCAGGCTAGGGTCTTGTTTTGAACTTCAGTATGGATGCCTATCTGCTGTGGAGTTCAAAACCAAAACTTTATGGCTCATTAATCTTGAATAAAGCTTATTCATCATGTTTCCTTGCATTAATTAATGGAAAGAAATAAATTAATTTCCTATTCAACTTGAAGCTAATCATGGCCTTTTTTTTAAGGTCTGTGTTATAACTATAGTATCTGTATTTTTTTTTTTTTAATTAATAACACTACATTAGTGAGTTTCTTCTAAAAGTGAGCTGTGTTATAGTTCAATTTAGTATCCTTCCTGTATACCGCTAAATAACCCTGATATATCTAACACAATAAAAATATATTCAGGTAGAAAATTCCAGGTTCATGAAACAGGAAGAAGCTTTGCTATGTTAAGGGTGCTATTAGGCAGCAAACCTTGAAGACTGACCTACTTAAAAAATCATAGTATATGCATTATCTCCCTTAGAGTTATTCTGCAGAGAAGTGTCGTTTGTGATTCGCTTAGGAGAGTAGGGAATGCAGTGAAACAGCCTACAAAACCATTGCATTTTCTGTTGACATCCTTCTGAAAACATTGGTAGCAGATATTCTACAAAATACATGTGTTTTGTTTTCATCTGCAATATTCAAGCCTAGAAGAGCAGCAGCATAATTCTCTTCTCTTGAGTAAAACTGATGTCAAACTACAGGTGGCGGTAACTGTTCACGTGGCATGGTGGTATCACTGAGTAGTAAATGTTTGTGGGTGTTAACAAATGGTTCTTTTATTACCTTGCCAAATAAGCAAAACCGTGTCTCTGTTACAGGTTTTGTTATTTTTATGGGATGGAGAAGAGTAAAGTCTGAAGCTTGTCCAGCAAGATTATATGTGGTTGAAGATGATGTTCAGTCTCCAGTGTTTATAGAATTCAGAAGCCGCATACTGGGTGTCATGAGTTTGTCCTCTCCAGCCAGCTGCACTGGCATGGAAGCAAAATGGTGAGCTCCACCTCTGTATTTTTAAGTCTAGTGTGGTTCCTGTTTTTGTGGTTTATTTCCCAGATCGCTGAAGTTACATAATTCAGACTCAGGAAGAAGCAGGTAGGGTGAGATACACACAAGCTGAGCCGTGTCCGTGTAGTCCTGGGGGGAAAGGTTTGCTTGCAGGTGTGCCTACCAGCCCTCCAACGTGCAGGAGGTCTCTCATGGCTTAGAGGTGGAGGCAGTTCCTGTCTGCACTCAGGAGCGCTGGCCTGCAGTCGCAGGGTGGTTTTCTGCGTTAGCTGGCTTGGCAGAGGTCGCTTCCAGGTCTTGCACGTGGTGCGTGTTTTTTATAACCCGCTACATGTTTGATCTTTGGCACAAATAAAGTAAGCTTTAGTGCATTGTGTTTACCATGGCCGTGGAGGCTATTTGTTGCTATTTAAAATCTGATTATACAGGCCTGCCAATTCTATAGGAACAGCAAAATTAATTGAAGATTAATTTTGGTTGGGAAACCAGGCTGCAGACTGCTTCTTTAGCTGGGGATGCAAAATTCCACTGCTAGGTAGTAAGTTAAACAGAATTTCTCTCTCATAGAATTATTCTACATTTTCTGCCAGATATGGAGGAAAGGCTAGTTGAAAAACTGTGTTTCTGCTATGTTCTGTGTTCACTGTAACTAGCTGATTTGTGAAGTGACTGTGTATTTAAAGTTTTTGAGTTACAAAAAATAATTTTGAAATGTAGGACTCAAAAGCTATTTCACTTGTTTATATGCTTTCTTGAAGAATCTTGAAGTATTACTAAAAATGGTGTCTTAGCTAAAAGCTGTAGTTGCTAAAGTATGTATTTGAGTTCAAAAACCTATGATCCATGCTTATTAATATATGACAGTGGAAGTGCAAAGCATTTTCTGAATTCCTGTTAGGCTGCAAATCATACATGCTGTGAAACTTACCCTGGATTTAGTGTGGTTTTGTCTTTGATTTAAACTTCTGAGAGCTTTATGCTTGTTCCACTTCTACTTGTAATATGAATGTTGAAGGAAGAATCTCCTACAATAGCTCGTATGAAGATTTCGTAAAGTACTGCATGTGCGGGTGATGCCTTGATTAAAGAAAACATTAGAGAAATAAGAATTCTTAAGGCCAATCTCGATTTTATTCAAAAATGTTTAAGGAGACAAAATAATGAAGTGGTTAACATAGCAGTATTCCATTTTTTTTTTTTTTTTTTTTAACTATCTCATTCAATTCGGTCTTATACTAAGAAGAAAAAAAGGGTTTTCTGGTTTATAATTTTAATTTTTCAGTGATGGTATTGAGTGTAGAAGATGTGCAGAAAATGCTATGTTTAAAAGGTGTTTAGTGCCTTTTCTCCTACTGCTCACTGTTACGCTGTTGTGACTTAATGCTCTTAGGCACACTTTTCATTTCTATAATGTCCCTAATGTACTATTACTTGTGATGTTTTGTAACTTGTGTTTTGTTTTTTTTTTTTTTGAGTGTTCCAGTTAAGCAGAACAGTTAATTGCATAGCTAAATTTTCCTCTGAGTAAGTTTTATTGTGTAGATATCTCCATTGTGCTCTTGTTTTTAACAAAGATAATTAATAGAGAGATTGGAAGGAACAGTTTTCTTGAAAGCTGATTGCCATACAAACCGATGTAATTTACTTAAATATTTAAAGGTTTGGGTTTTTTTTTAATTTACAAAAGGTACTCATTCCCTTGCTTGCATTCAAGTGTGCTCTCCATGCAATAAATATTAAGAATTATGAAATACCCATTCCATAGTCCGTTGTTTCTTTGCCCTAGTTCTCTCCAGTTTTCAGTCTTGGTTATGTCTGTCTCCCTAACCCATGCTTTGCTGGCTTGGGTGCTATCTGGCTTTTAGCTATCTTTAGTTGAGACTGATACTTCTTGCATCATCTCTGAGAAAGATGAGTTGCCTTTCTTTCATGCCAGAAAAATACAGGTCTCCTGAACCTATTAAATGGTGTCTGCAAACAAGATTTTAACAGTTTACAGCTGCTCCAGCTGCTCAGATGGCTCTTGCTCCCCACTTGATTTACCACTGTATCTTCTTGTTGCAGCAGCTAACAGTCACATAAAATTATGATACGTGATTTTACTTAGCTTGTTGCTGATCTTTTGCCCTTTGAGTCATGTTGGTTCCATTGAGTATGGCTCCCATAGTAACTGCTAAAAGCTAATAATAAGCCTGTGGCTTTCTTGCAGTACGTGCAGGTTTTAATGATCATTATCTCCTACATTTATTAGATATATAAAATGTGTTAAGTACATGGCACCCTGTGGAACAATTACTGATGACGTACAGTTATTCTGACCTCACAGATGACATCTGTCTTGTTTTTAAATGAAAATAGACAGTGTTTATTAAACTGTCGAATATTTATAGTCTGCAGCTAAAAAACCTGAAATTTCATCTTTTGTTACTAATAATGTTTTTAAAGGCAACGCTTAATCTAAGTTACTGTTCCCCTCATTGATGACATACATCTTTTTTTGCTAGCCAGCTTATATAAGAAAACATAGCTCATCAGGCAGAGTTCTCAGTTGTGGAAAATGTTAATGGTGCCTGTGCACAATCCTAGAGGTAAACTTGTAATTTTTTGTTTAGAGAAAACAAATAGTTAAATCTCAGTAGGCTGTCACATCTGCAATTAATACTTAAGGCTTCCTGTAGACAAAGGTAAGCTCTTTTAGTATTTTCAGTTCTGTATGAAATGATGCCAACTTTGTGGGTGATTTAATTGTGCTTTTTTACAGTATGTTTCATGTTTGGTGGTCTGGACAACTTTTTTTGGTTGTGTGGAACAAATAACTATTGCAGCTGGTCCTGCGTATCTAAACTAAGGTGAAAATGGTCTTGTGTAAAATAGTGAGAAAACCGATGTTTAACTCTTGAAATAGCTTAAAACTTGCCCTAACTTGAAATTGCAATAATTGCATTTAAGATCACTGAACTAGTTTAATTAAGTGTGTATTCTTATACTAATTTTTCACTCAGCATAGAAAAGCTTGTTTTGATTATTTTAATACTGGTTGTGGTGCTCAAGGGCTCCTGCTAACTGCCAAGTAGATTTTATTTTAACATAAATAGTGAAAGTGAAGATATCAGGTATTTTAGAAGATTAGACCTTTAATTTTTATTGTGTTTGTGATCAATTCCTTGTGCGTAGTTTAAATGTATATATCTTTGAAGAAAAACAAAATGTGGAAAAGTGATTTTTGTTCTACATATGTGCAATTGTTTCATGACAGGTGGTTTTGAGTCAGTAATCCATGCTGAAAAATGAGCAGGAGACAAAAACCTGCTGTTCACTTCAATTTTAGTGTTTAGAATGATGTTTTTTAAGCATCCTGAAAGTTTATTTGGTCAATAATAAAAGATAATGGAAAATAATAAAAACGATGTTATGCTTAAATCACTTTTAGGAAAACCAAAGCACAAACGTGTTTTAAGTTCCTGTTGCTACATCTGTCATATCTTGCACAGTAATCTGGTCTATATAACCCTTTTTTTCCAAGAGCACTATTATAGAGACTACTGCATGGCATAATTTTACTTAAGTGAACGTTTAGATCTTTGGGTTCACAATCTGATCATTGAATTATGGGAGCATTTAAACTTAAAAAAGAGTACTCATTTTTTTTGAAAACATTCATGTTTTGCAGCTTACATAATGCAAAGTGTGAGTCACTACAAAATAGCAACGAAGCAGAGTTGGACACTGAAGATCTGAGAAGGAAACTCTGTCAAGCTAACAAAGAAAAATTAGACTTAAGCATTAAACACAGTCAAGAAGTAAGGACTTTTTTGTTTGCTTTATTTTACTCTTGGAATGAATGTGATATTGTTTCTTTAAAATAATAGTCTAATGTGATCTATCAGAAGTGCAGTCATTAGCAGAAAAATAACAAGGAAGGGGAGGTACTGCACGGACCTCTTGTACCTGTTCATAGGAACTGTTGGCACCTCTGCTGGTGTTGTTTGTAGTTGAAAATGGACCAAGCAGAGATCAAGTTCTCTGCAGGGAAGAGAGCCACTGCCTCTATCAGTAGTCTATTACATAAAGTTGTCTGATGATACAAGTCAATAAAAGCCACAGCTTGATTCTAGCCTTATGAAAAAGCTTTTATTTAATTCTTATATGTATTTTTTTTTCTGCAGAGTGTTAAGAGTATGATTTTAAGTCTGCAGAAATAATTTGCACCTCATAAACCTAGTACTGTATTGTGTGCATACACCAAACCCAGCTGGGGTGTCCTTTAGTGGTCTTGCAGTGTCTCAGCTTGTGCAAATTTGCATTTTTAAAAACTATAACCATCTACAATGTACAAATGGTGGTGATCTGTTTGTCAGTAACTTCATACCTGTTAACGAGAACTTAATTCATAGAGGAATAGCTTGCCCACATTACAAAGGTTTTCCATGATGCTGTCATGGCAAACTAGTATTGAATTGAAGTAGTAGTAAGAAAATACTTAATATTTTCTTTAGCTTGAATATCAGCTTTCACACTAGTCTACATCATAAAAGGTGGGCACTGAAGTGGCAGTTGTCATCAGCTTTGAATTTGTTGCTACTAGAAAGACTCCCACACTTGCTAATGCCAATCTGGCAGCTGATACCCTGCTTTAAACTCAGCTGGTGCAGAAAGATTGTAACTACCATAGGTAACAATCCTGCTCTTAGCAATTCGCTAGGGGCTACATCTAGCCAATAAACCAAGTTTGCTGTTCCACATTCACCTGTTACTGGAGTGTGTACCCAAATGGAGAGATTTCTGCTTCTACCAGAATGACTTGCTCTTGTGCTGCAGTTAATCTATTATTTTCCCATTGCCCCATCAACTGTGGGGCGAGTCTGTAAAATGGATCTCTGGAATTACCTGGATTTAAAAATAAACCAAACTAACCCCCTCTTACACTGAGAATTTGAAAGCTGGAGGCATACAGGGATGTTCTGCATCATTTTTAGTGTTGTGATTTCAGCTACAAATTCAGGTTGCATTTTAAATAGGTAAGCTAATTGAGAAACTGTTTTTTTGTTTGTTTTGTTTTGTTTTTCCTTACTCATTTACTGTATAGTTACAGATAATGGAAGTGCTCAGGTTACCTACACGTAGAGTTACTGAAGTCAAAAGTCTGTTTTGTAGATGTTCTGAAAAAAATACATATTTTACTTTCTGCCTTCTTGTGTTGAAATAGCTTGAACTTGTTTTTCTGGACACAGTTTTTGGCAGCAATGACTAGAATATGTTTCTTAATCTAGATAAAATCAATTTTTGAAGCCTTTTCCATAGTTAGTTGTCTTAAATTAAATACTGTTTTGTTTGATTACTGAGCATTATTGAACTGTGTTTTATGTTCGTACGTATTCTGGTGAGTTATTAGATATCTGGTAGTCTAGCATCCCAGCGTGACTTTGTAAGTGTTAAATTTAAAGAAAGTTATCAGAAAATTGCCTGTAGAATCTAATGTTTCTGTTGCTGCAGTTTTTCCTTTGATGTGCAGGAAGATGACAGTGTTACTACTTTTATCTTCTCGAAATAGGGTATTTTTTGAAAAATGGAGGAGTATGTTTAAGTTACGTGAAATTCACATAGAAATCGGAATGGTTTGCATAAAAAACAGTGGAAGTTCTTAAAGTCTGCATAAATGTGCATTTGCAGAATTATATTTCAAATTCAGGTGGAATAAGAAGGCAGCTGTAAATGCAATTCAGTATATCTTTTAAAAGGAATCTCTAGGTGTATTTCTGTAACATCCTGTGCTTTTTCAAAGAAACATTGTTGCCAGTTTTCTGAAACAAACTTATTTTCTAGCTTTCCAACTATGAGAGCCAGATAGTGAAGTTACGCTCGGAAGTTGAGAAAGGGGAGGCTCTTCGACAAAGCTTGGAGTACGAACTGGCAATTGCCAGAAAAGATGCTCGTCTCAAAATTTATGCTGCAGAAGAGGAGTTAAGTGATGTGAAAACCAAACTTGTGAAACTGCAAGGTAAGTTTAAAAAAAATCAAGCATGGAGCAAAGGCTAAGTCAGTTCCAAGTCAGGAATACAAGTGAGGAGCAGTGACTTAATTATGTTATCTAGTTATTACTGTTTTTCTTATTGTTATTACTGGATCTCTGTTAGCTTTCCCATCTCTTTTCCCATCTCATCAAGTTTACAAAACTCTGTCTGTCTCATGTGTGAATTAAAACTAACCTGCTAAACTTATCAACCCATTTTCCTCTTGCCTCTTACCTTTGGTTGTTCCTTCTTTCACTGCTGTCTCTGCATCTTGGTTATCATTATGTCCAGCAGTTTTTCCTTTGCCATTTTAGGTAATTAAAAAAGAAAAAAGTCCATTCCTGTTCATTTTTTTCCCCCACTAATTTCAACAACCCGTTTCCAGAAGTTCTCATCATACTGCTTTTTTCTTTCATCTTTTCAAAGGTTTCAGGCTTCTCATTGCTCATGTTTGTATCTTTTCTTCTCATCATACTTGTCTATCATTTTATAGGTAATGGAACGTGTATGTTGTGAGAGCAGTATGCAGAAGGGAAGGTTTTTACTTAGACTATTTTTTTTCCCCTACTAGTTTTGTAATTCAGACACTCAGATTTCCTTGGTCCTCCTCAACAGAGAGATTTTTCTCAAAAGTAAATCAGGTGCATTTTTAATTACTGAAGTAAGTTGGTAATTTACCTTTTTAATTTAGTATGTGGAGATGCTTTTGTGAGTTTGCTGAACCTTTGATGTTTCATGAAGACTTTAGAGCACTCCTTGTGGAGATTTTGCCCTTCTATGAATGGGAGGAGGACTTGGAATGTTGCAAGTACTTAAAGTACTGGGTGGTGTTAAGATTATTAGATACTTGTGTTCTCCAAATGAATGAAAGGCTCATGAACAATAAACATTCTTATGGATTGCAAACTGGAAGAAGGAATTGTTTTTTTCCCCTTTGGAAATACGCTGTGATTGCAAACTGAAGACTTGAACTACTAGTCTCACTTAGAGGAAGGCTGTGTTGCTGTGCGTGCTTGCTCCTAGTGTGCTTGCCAATTTAGAAGTGAATTGTGTGTGTTTGTACCTTAAAATACTTTGTCTCACTTTGAGATTCACTTTATGATTTAGAAAACTCCCTGGCTGATAGGCTGTACACAGCTGGCAGGCATTGGTGGTGGCTGTGAGTCTGCAGGGCTACCTGAGTGGGAGGAAAGGTCTGGGTCTGCTCAGAGCTGCTTGTGGACAGCTCCACAATGGGCGAACCCACTTACCACCATGTGCCAAACTGCTTACCAGAAAGCACTTAGCACCTCTGTACAAATATGTTCCTCTAAGACTGGTAAATACCAAGAGGAAAAGAAACAACAGGAGAGACAGGAGAAGAGCAGCAGCCTGAGCAGATGCTGTGGCCGAAGTAGTGGCCTGCCCATGCAGGCACCAAGAGGCAGGGCTCAGAAGGGACTGTTGCTGACAGAGGAAAAACAGCCCAGAGACCTCAGTCTGCTGTTCTGCCTGTCACCTCCCTGAAGGCACTGGGCCGACGTAAGGGACTGGAGGACAAAAAGGGGGTAGGAGAGGTTTTGAGGAGGCAAGGGATGTGTTCTTAAGTGTGTATGTGTTAGTTTCTTTCAATGCCAGAATCAGTAATTAAAAGTCTGTTAGCTGCCAGTAAATTACATTGGTTGAAGTTCCTCAAAATGCTGTATTCTTTTCTGCAACAGATTCTGTATATCTTTTTAATGTGCCTCTTCTCTTCATTTTATCCTTCTCCCAGGGGGAGGAAGTTTTGCAAAACTGGCACAAACTGGAAATACAAATCTGTTAGAAAGTGGCAATCACTTAAATACCAACAACTGATACAAAGTACTTTCATCTGCCAGGCACTTTGTAAACCAAAGTTACTTGTCCAACTGCTTAAATAGGCATAGGCAGTGAAAATTTTGATGGCATTTAAGCTTTTGCATAGGAGTAAATACAATGTTGACCTATCTCAGGGTGTTTGCTGGGCTGAGGATTTAAACCTTTTGAGGAGCAGTAAATTTCCTTGGAAAAACTAAGCTAACTAAGCCTTTGCTCACCAGCTCAACTAGTCCCTTTCATGGGGCAGGTGCCTGTCTTGGCTGTCACTTAAACTGAGCTCAAAAATAATTGATACAGACTAATGTCTGTATCAAATAGACGGTTGGAAATAAGCTGGCCAGATGTTGTAGAAATTGGAAACTAAGTCCTACATGGTATAGAGACCTCACTTGAAAGAGTTCTCACAAGATTTTATGCTTTTAAAAAGCCAGAAGAGTTTTTAATTTATAAAATTCTCTAAATCTTTCCTGTGTCTTGTGTGAAAGATGCTGTAGGAGCAAAAAATTTGATTGTTTCTTTGCAGTGAAGGTGGTACTCTCTCGTGCTGGAAATGTTAAGGTTTCAGTGTTCCACAGGATATCATAATACATAGAAGAAAGGATAATCCTTATACTTTTTTTTCCAGAACATGTTTTACAGTGCTACTTGTCTTCTTTCTTTCCCTTTTTCTGTAAACAACAGTCTTGAATGGAGAACTTCAGCAGAAAGTGTCAGAGACTGAGAAAATGTTTCATATTGCTCAGCAGAAGTGGAAAGAACAGGAGCAAAGACTTGCAATTGAGAAGGATCATATGCGCAGAACTTGCAACAGTGAATATGAATTGCTTCTTAAAGAAAGAACCAAACTAGAAAGTGTTTTGCAGGTATGATGGACTAATAGTTGGAGAGTTGCATGAGGTGATGGCTGGAACTTTTTTAATGCAAAGTGTGTGGTGGGTTGGGATTTTTCTAGTTTAGGGAAGAAATCCCCCAGACAGCTAAATGCTGCAACGTGTTTCTGAAGAGTATAACTTTATAAAGTTAATGCTTATTGTATCACAGTCTTTCTTTGATGGAATGTGTTGTGGCTGATTTTCATGGTAGACAGCTAAAAAAAGTCACCAGTGCACAGTGGTAGTGAGGCCCATTTGCACCATTGTGCAAAGCTGAGTTAGTAAAATCAGGGGCACTCAACACACAGCTTATGATTCTGTTTCCCTCTTAGTTCCCTGAGTCTGACATCTAATAGCCTGTGAACATGAAAACAGTTTGTGTAATACAGAGACTATATGCTATCAGGGAACCCAAACAGGGACAATCCAGTTTCTGGCTCTGCGTTATAGATTATTCACTCCGTGCTACATATGAGAAGTGACCTGTTGGAAATTCTGTTTGATTTGAAAAAAACTCCTTGTAATACTAAGAGGAGGCCTTTATAACCTGTTGTAGATGGTGGGGTTTTATTCTTCAGGTAATTGGTTTCATAGTTTTTCACGAAGGCGGTAGTTTTCAAAGTTGAGCTGCACTAGAGTGCATAAATCCCTTAGATATTAAATGTGTAACAAAATAATAAAAATATGAAATTTTAATACTTTTTTTTTATGCAGTCAAGCTATCCAAAATGTAATTATGTTTCAAAGAAATTTAGTAGTAATGTGGTGTGAAAGTGCTGAGTTAACATGCCCACCTTTCACCTGTTTCACAGGGCCACAAATAATTACACAACTATAATGTACTAATTTTAATCTTTTTAATTGAAAATTTCCTTGTATCTCAGCAATCTGATAATACCACCCGAGGAAAATCAGAATGTATTCCACTATTGTTATCCTTTATGCTTTTAGAAGAGCACAGTGCAGAGGCTTTATTAAGGCAGGTAGCCTCTTACTTGTGCATGAGGTTCCCCTACTGAGAGGTTCCCTTTCTATTATTTAGCAAGACTTTTTTTTTTTTTAATATTTCTATTTTCTTCCCTTATAACTCCCTCTGAGATGTGACAGACTAGCCTCAGTTGGTCTGGGCACTGGTCAAGCAGCAGAAGATTACCCAGCTTTCTTCCTGCCTGGTCAGCTCCAAGCCTGGGACAGTGCCCAGTAGTCTTTCCAGGTGACATAAATCAGTCCTTACCTGGCTGTAGTACAGCCAACCTGCCTGCTGTACTACATGATAGTGCTGTTGGTCAGATTCTATATGTTTATCTGTTGGAGCAGCTCTTAAAACAGGGCAGAGAGAATCCCTGAATTATGTCTATTCCAGAATTTTGGTCTTAATATGTACCTAGTGATGAGATTCTAAGCACATACGCAAGTCCTGGTTGGAAAAGCTGCGCTTCATGAACTTGAACTGTAATTCTGAACTTGGCTGTGAAAATGCTGAGGTAGGCATGGAAATGAAGTCTGCTTAACCTATCAAAATGTGTCTCCAAGATACAGAGGGAAAGTAATCCTCTCTGCTTTCTAACAGATTGGTAGTGTGCTCTATTGGGTGTGCTTAGCACGCTACCTGCTTCATAATGAAGGATGCTGGAGTTCAATGGTAAGTGCAATAGCATCATCTTGTGGTTAGTCAGAATATAATATTCCTTCACGGAAGCACTCCGATTGTCCTTGGACTACTTGTGAAGTCGTGTTGCTTATACACACTTTTTTTAAAAAAAAAAATCAGCCATGTTTTTCATAAGCAGATCCTTACAGTGTGTGTATGACATACAAGTATGTGTGTGTGTGTGTATATATATATGTTTGGCTTTTTTTCACATTGTGAAGTATGTTACTCTTTGAACCTTCTCAGTGCAGGTGACTGCTGGGATAGTCTTGCACGGTTTCAAAACCAAGTCTGAAAAGTTCAGAGACTTCTTTAAAATTCTGAAATCCTACAACTCACGCTGACTTGTGTAATAAGCTGGGTCTATTTATGTCAGTCTTACTCTGATTCATGTTAATTACGTTTCCAGTGTAAAGTTTTTTTTATTTTAAGTCTTGATGTAGTGTTTTCCAGCAAACTGTGTCATACTTGTTTCATGTGAACTTTTCCCATCTCACTTTTGTTACTATCTGGAAGACATACCTGAAGAGATAAATATCTCTGTATCTTTCCAGTGTGGAGAGTGTGGGAATAGCTGTATATTTCTATAAAAATGCTTAAAAATCATGCATTGGCTTAATATTACAGGCGAAGTTAGAGGATTAGCTTGAATTTAGTCCATACCCAGGTATGCTATTTTTGCAATATTTTGATTTACTGAGATGACCTTTTTTTTCTTCACATACATTTCACATGCATGCTCCTTTTTATCTTTTCAGAGGATGCCAAAAAATTGTGCCATAGTGCCTGCACATGAAAGAAGAAAGAAAATGAACTTTTTTTTTCAGTTACTAATTCGTAACACCTGGCACTATAGAAGAGCTATGATTCCCTGTCATGCTTGAATGAGCAAAACTTTCTACCTTCAATCTGGAGGAACTTCAAAACTTTGAAAAAGACACATGACAATCAAAGAAATATGAATAGTCATCCTTCTGTCAGACTTCAATCTTCCAAAGAAGCATTCTATATGAATAATTAATTTTCTTCTCCTCTCTGCTCTGCCCATGCCTTACGATTAGTAATTTCTAGGAACAAAGTTGTGATGTAAGAGTAATAGCAGAATTTGCAGACCAAGTGTTTTCACAAAATGTCTCTTGCTATCATGTTGAATAGGAGTAAATGAACAGGGGGACGTATTGTAATCTTCCTGTGTTTTTCACAGAGCGTCATTTTAAAAAATTGGGTCTCCAAAGGTCCTCCAGCTAAATCACTGGATTTATAGCTTGTTTCAGATGCTAGTTACGGAAAAGTTTATTCCTGTCCACTAGACCAAAGCTATTCTTTCCCAGACTTCTGGGATCTCCAGCTTAAGTATGCACTAGACTACTGGGGGTTCATTATTTGGCTACTTTCCTCCAAGCCTGGTGTGATGTGAATGTGGATTTTGTAGCAGTGACTCCACAGAGCTGCTGAGTCCAGTAGAGTTAGTAATTATCCCAGACTGTAGCTTGATTCAACTTCTGAATGCATAAATTGAAGTGGGAAACAGTTTGATTATCTTATTCTGCTGAGAACTTCATGTGGATGATTCTTTAAGAGTAATTCAGTTTCTAGACAGAAGAAAATCTTTCTCAGAATAGTGGAAATGAGGATTATTTTAGTCTATGAGAATGACTGTTTCTAAAAATAACTCATCTGATTTCAAGTTCTAACAATTAAAAAGAGCAAAATAGAACTTCTGTCCCTGTGTATTGTTTTGTCAAATGCATTTAACTGTTTCTGTCACAGCCATTGAGTTGGTAGAGAAGACATTGGGCAAGCAGCCTTCTATGGTGTAGAGTAAGATTTCTTGTGGGGATTTGGCTCTGATTTTAGTGTTAGTGCAGAACATCATGTTCATAGTGATTTTTGATCCAACACAGTTTACCTGGAGGTGAACGAAGAGCATGTCTGCTGTTGGGTAGATGGCCAACAGCAGACCTTGAGCAACCAAGAGGCCTTGAGCAACCTGGTCTAGTTGAGAGGTGTCCCTGCCCATGGCAGGGAGGTTGGATTAGGTGATCTCTGGCTTCCCTTTCAACCTAAGCCGTTCTGTGATTCTATGATTCTGTTGACTTATGTGAACTTTTCAGATTTTAAGAACCTGTTGTAATGGAGTCTCCATTCACAAAGTGTTCCTCTTTTGAACTCTTGGCTATAATACTTTATCTTAATGAAAGCATCCCTTAATGCTCTTTTTTTTTTTTTTTTTCTTTTCTAGGAGCAGAATAATGAACTGCAGAAGATACACAAGAAAATGGAAGATATGGAGGTGGAACACCACGGCTGCACGGAGCTGCTGAGATGCCAGGCCAGTGAACTTGAATACAGCACTGAACGAGAGGAGCGACTTAGAAAAGAACTTGAAGTAAGGCACTATTGGTCTCAGCAAGCACCGGCACTCTCAGCAATTTCATGTTTGAAGGATGGAACCTCCCACTTAGGCCATGAATTCTATGTACTGGATTAACAAAATGTTAAACATCTGCTTTGCAGAAAAGGCTGAACAGGTGAATGCTGCTTGCACTGTGTGCCTGACTTGAGACTGGTGTTGGAGCAGCAGATGGGAAAAGCTTTATGTAAGCGTGAAAACAAGGATAACTAGGAAATCTTTATATTTTCCCTAACTGCTTAATTTCATAGGATTGTAGAATCATAGTATGTCAGGTCAGAAGGGACCTCAAGGATCGTCTATCTGGTCCAGCTTTTCTGGGTGAAAACACAGTCTAAACAGAATGGGCTAGCACTCTGTGCTGCTGAATCTTAAAAGTGTCCAGTGTTGGGGAATCCACCACTTCCCTGGGGACATTTTTCCAATAGCTGATTGTTCTCACGATGAAAAATTTTCCTCGTCTCCAACTGGAATCTCCCCAGGTGTAACTTGTACCCATTTCCCCTGTCTTTTCCATGGGACTCCCTGTAGACAGAGAGTCGCCTTTTTCTTTGTAGCCAACCTTTAAATACTGGAACATGTTGATAAGGTCTCCCCTAAGTCACCTTTTCTCCAGGCTGAACAAACCCAGTTCTCTCACTATTTCCTCATATGGCAGCTTCCCAATCCTTTGGTCATCTCTGTGGCAGTTCTCTGGACTGTTTCCAACCTGTCCACATCTTTTTGTGTATCAGGGACTAAAACTGAACACATACTCCAGGTGTGGCCTGACAGCTGATGAGTAGAGTGGGACAATGACTTCTTTAACTTTATCTGGTGATGCTGTTCTTGATGCAACTCAGCACCCTGTTGGCTTTCTTTGCCACCGCAGGACACTGCTCACTCATGTTAAGCATGAGTGAGCCCCTGGGGCCCCTTGTTGTCCACCAAGGCCCCCCAGGTCACTTTCCACAGAGCTGCTCCCCAACTGGATAGAACCAAGCCTGTGCTGCACTCCTGGATTATGTTCTCCCAGGTGCAAGACCTTAGATGTGTCTTTGTTGAGCTTCATAAGGTTCTTGCTAGCCCACTCTTGCAGCCTCTCCAGGTCTTCCTGCAGGGTGGCTGTCCCTTCCAAAGCGTCCACCTCCCCAGTCCGTTTGGTAACTTCATCAGAGCACACTTGATCCTGTCATCCAAATCACTTATGAAGATACTAAACAGCCTTGGGTCCAATATCAATCCCTGAGGTCCTCACTTGCAACAGGTTGCAAGTTTGAACAGGAGGTGTTTACCACCACCCTCTGGGTGCAGACTGTCAAACAGTTTTACGTGCACCACACAGGCCACGTGTCTAGATCTTAATTTGTCCAGATGCCTTTTTGGCTTAAGAATAGATTCTGAGAGCTACCAAATTTGTGATGGAGAATCTACTGGAGCTGAGAAAGTCAGCAGATGCTGTGCAAGGTAGAGAGATTAGCATACTGAAAGGTCACAGTGGTGCTATGGCAGCCTGACACACTGGTGTTATAGCAGACGTAAACACTATACTTAGCTTTAGTTTGCCTGTCTGTTGAGTTGGCACCCATTGCTGAGAAGTCTCAAGTCTTTAATATTTTGTGAATGTGCTCATTTTACTAAACTGCTAGTTCTCTCCTAAATTTCAGCATGTTGTTTATTCATGCATAGGCCTTGTAGTAGCTATGTCATCTGTATGTACAGTCTGGACCAAGACTTTCCTGCTAGAACATTTGTCACTGCAGAAAAGCATAGTGACTGGATGATTCTTTATGCTGTTCTGAGTTTTCTACCAAAGGCGTCTTTAAATATTTTTGGCAACAAATTTTAAAGAATTGATGTTTGCAGGCTGTTTGGAGCCTTTAAAGGAGCAAGTGACATACAGTTTTTAGTTGTGTTTGTTCTCTGTTTTTTTTTTTCCCTTAAAGGCAAAAGAAGTGTTTAAAGCATTGATTGCTAGGTAGGTAGAGCCCTGCATTAAAGATGAGGTACAAAAGAAAATTCCTACAGGGAAGATCAAATCTCATCAGCTAAAAACACTGACTTATTGACCAACCAGGTAGACTTTTGTGCCCTCAAAGAGATCTACAGGAAATCTATTGTCAGGTATTGTGAGCTGCACTTATTGGATTAAGCAGAATTACCTTCAGCTGGAAAGCGCTGCATACTGTGAAGTTCCAATAGCCCTTTTAAAAGCAAAGATTTTTGCTTCCAAGTACTTGAACAAGGGCTTTTTTTGTGACTTCATGTCTTTTAGTATATTAACATAGGAATCATGAGCTGAAAGGAGGAGGATCAAGGCAGCAAGTGATTTACCTTTCTAAAGATTTTGATTTGGTGTACTCACCATCTGTAAATTTGAAAAGGAAGCACTCAGTTCCTTGAAAAAGTGTAACTGCTGTGCCCTGGAGATGGTTTTATTAAGGAATGCTACCTATTAACCACGATCAGCTAAGATTTTAAAAATTTCATTATTAGGTTCTTTTACTTTATAATGTGAGAAAACAACATATTCAGACTGCAGAAAAAAATCAGTCTTGTGGTACTTGTTTTAGGTATAGTTATCAGTGGTGATTAAGGAAAGTATGTGATGAAACCTCTTGCATTTGAATGTTTAAGCAAATTAGCACAAGTCCCTTTCAATTAAAATAAAAAAGTCTGAGTTAGCCTGCAGTGCATATGCTTCAGTCTGCTTGCATCTCACCTTACCAACTCAAAAGTAAATTGCCTGTGTGTCTCTGAAAGGGCCTACTATGATAAGTTACCTCTTCTATACTTGAAGTCAAAGAAAGATTAAGTAATGAGCATCTCTGCAAACACCTTTATTATTTAAGAAGCAAAAGCACTAGGTATTTGAAGCTCTCAATATTGATTACTGTCGGCAGTATTGATTCCTGCAGACTTCATACTGGATAGTGTACTCAGACTCCAGATTTTGTGACCTGCCCTTACAAGTTTCCAGTACTCTGTATTGCTGTTTGTGGAGCAAAATTTGTTCTGCCTTTTCTGTGGTCATGAAAGGCTGCAGACATTCTGGACTTCAAAATTCAGGTTTTTAAAATCTATTTTGGTTTGCTCTCTCACCCATAGTCCTCTCCCAGAAAAATTACATACTGAGGAAAACTAAAAGTATTAACAGAGTTTGAAATGTAGTTGCATGTGTTCTTTGATTTAGAAATTTGTCGTTCCTTTTCCTGTCTTAACTTCTGGAGCTTAACCAGGCAGAGGTAACCCATCCTTCATGCTGAAACAGAGTGGAAAGGCCTCAGCCAAAGGGACCCGATAAGCTCTCTTCACCTCTATAGCTTGGTTACTAGAACTTGGTTCTTGGAGACCAAGAATGTAAGGGAATAGGGGAGTGATCAAGGACAGACTTGCTCCATAAAGTGGGGGAAATTTTCCCTTCTCATTGTGTTTGAGAGAAAGGACTATGCCCTTTCTACTCCCAAATAGAAAGAAGTGCTTCTGTGAAGACTGGCGATTGTTGAGACATAAACATACTGCTGTCAGTAGAATTTCCTCCTCTCTGCCATAACAGCTGCTTCACTAGCGTGCTGGCTTCTGTGGATCAAATTCTTAATTACCAAATTCTTCCCACTGTGGAAGGGTCATTAAAGAGCAGCACTAAAGCCTGGGCAGTAGTTTTCCCTAGTAGTTTCCCTAGTAGTTTCCGTGTGCCAGTGTGCCCACGTCTCCTTGTGTTACAGCCTGTTGTGGAGCTGTGACTCCTAGCTGGCGTTACTCTCACATAGTTCTGTGGTGTTCTCACTGTTCATCTAAAATGCCTCAGTGTAAGGGAATAAGTATTATCTATGTTAGAAACACAGGTAAAGTTCTGAAATGCAACTTTTATTTTTTGCCTCTGATGTCAGTATTTGAGATGTGTTTCCATTCAGATATAGAAGCCTTAAAGCAGTACACCCCAGAGAGAACAGTCTACATTTTTTTTCATGAAGCAGTATTATATTTCTTTATCTCTCTTTGTGGAATTGTTGGGTTATAGATTGAAACTTGGGTTTTGTGGGAAGATGGACACGGGAGGCACATCTTATTTCCGTTTCCAGGTAGAGTGCCTCGTGTTGATGGGCATTTGGTTAGAAAATGTGTATTGCAGCTCTTCATGATGGCAGCAAACTTCTTGTTCCTATTCTTCGTGGAAGAATGATGCAATTCCAATCAAAAGGCAATCTTACAAACTTCTGTATTATGCTACTTTATATGCAATGAGGTTGAACCCGTTTTGGAGTTCACAAAGCTGTTCCTTTGCTACCCTCTGCTGGATTTAAGGTTCATTAATGAAATAATAAATTTAAAAAAATTTTCTTTTTGTACAATGGCATTCATGTGAAGAATTATATCTAACATAGAATTGAAGGAAAAAAAAAGTCTGCCCCTCTCTTTTTTATTTAAAAAAAATATTATTCTGGTTTTATACTGCAGTCATTCTGAACATGGTCTAAAAGAAGACATTTCTAGTTTCTGGAGTTAGAAATGAAGTGAAGGAGTAATAGCAAGTTTTTGTGGACTCCAGTTGAAAGGTAGCTGTTGGTCCAGTGTCTAACCTGCTAGCTTTTCATTTCGCAGTGATGCCAGTGTGGTATACTGTTGAATGGACATGGAGCCCTTCTGAAGTGGAACACATTCTGTTTCAGAAAAATTTAGATTTGGAACCTTATTATCATTATGCCTCTTTAGCTTATGATTCAGTAGTCAGGTTCTTGATGCAGTTTTATTGAACTCATCAATATGCTACTGTTCGGTGTCTTTTATTTTAGTCTTTAGCTCCATTGCCCTGGAAAGATGATTTCTTGGGAAATAGCGAGCCATTTGTGTATTAAAATAGTGGGTTTTGTGGTGAGTCTAGCTGCCAAAAATCTGTGTGCAAAAGCTGTTTGACAAACGAGAGGAAAGGGGAATGTGGATTTTACCATGAGAAACAGAATTATTACTTTATAAATTTCAAACTCTTTGTCTTGTTCACAGAAATGTAGTAATTTTCTGTTGTGTGTTTTATGTGTTTGAGGCTGCCAACTCCTAGTAAGCTGGAGCTCAAGGTCTCTTAAAGTTCTTAAGCCTTTCTGCTGGGGCCTTAAAAATGTCCCATAACTTGGTCCACTTCATTTCAGAGACTGTGTTACTATATCTCTGATACTTTGAGTTACCATTTGAAGACCATTCCCTTAGCTTCTGTGTTACCTTTCCTTCTTCTCTGCCTATAGGAATATTGACCTTCATGTCCTGCTAAATGTAGTATCTCATATTAGCTTGATAATTCTGCTGTGACGGGGAGATGACTGCAAAGAAGACTTGAGTGATGGTCCATCTCTGTCTTTGCAGAAGGTGTACGTACATGGAATAGTTTAAGGTTGTGGGTGTATTACATTTTACTGAATCTAAGTTAGTGAAACATGAAATTTGGGCCCCAGCTAAAACCAAAACGAAATCCCTCAAACCCACAGATTTCTTTTTTTTTTTTTGTTCTCCTTGTTGTTATTAATTTCACAAGAACTGCAGCATTAGGTAAGGTATAATTCTCATAAGAAAGACCTGAAGAAGCTCCAGGTGTGAGAGAGGACACATTCCTCAGCCTGTAAAATACTATAAAACTGTAAAGTACTTTTTGTCTTCTGTGACTACATGCTTCTTGGTGGTTTCCTCCTACTTAATCCTCTGCTTTCTAGTGATTCCACAATGCACAACTATCACCTAGCAATTCTAGTTACTGTGACTGTCTTTTATATCCTCTAAGCACTGAAATTTTCCTAATGGTGTCCCTGTGATGTCTTTAAAGTTCCATGTTTCTCCAGTGACAATGTCTTACTGACATTTTGGACTTCTGAGAGGACCTTCCTTTTTATCATCTCAAATGTCATCATGTTATTCAAGTCCAGTGTGAAGGCTGTTCACTCTTACCTCACTATCAGAATGAATACTGTCTTTTTTAGCCCTCACCGGGAGTCAGTAACAAGTCACATGTTAATCTTGTCTGTGTGCATGTATGAAGTGGCAGTGCCAGTTCGTGTGCTGCATGGGGGTTTAGCAGCTGCTGGGCATGGGAACCGAGAGGGAGATCTTGTTCCCCTCCAGGTACTGTACAGAGCGAGAGCGGTACAGAAGAGTTTGCCAACTGCAACTCAGTTGCAGATTGGAATGGACTTGAACTTTATCCAAAAGCCACCAAACTTATATCTGTTTAGATGTCCTAGTTGTTGTTGTGCTTGGTTGTGGTTTTGTGTGGTGTTTTTTTTTTTTTTCCTTTTAAATTTAATGCCAAGCACATGGCTTATCTTGAAGCTCCCATGCCGCTGTAGTTGTTCATCTGGTGTTGTGCAGGTCAAGTATGGCTTGTCTATCAATGAGACTTGTTACTCCAGACTTCATATACAGGAAATGTTTATAATGATGGCTGACCACACTCCGTCAAGCTAAAAGAACATTTACTTCACTGGTTAAGAATCGTTGGTAGTTAAGTACCTTTATCATTACTAAAAGGTTGTTTATTATCTGGACAGGAGATGGCTCCACCTTACCATGATCAAGAGGCATCATCATTTCTAACACTAGGTGGAAGTGATCAGCACATCTCCCAAAGATCTATTTAGACCTAACCTCTTGATTTGAATTATGAGTCATAGGGAAATACTTTTAATTAGGAAGAAGTAAGATCTCAATCTGAATATGGAAGCATAAAAACAGAATGGGTGGATGATGGTACACATATGAGGTATGTGTGCCCTCTTCACTTAAAATTGTCTTGGCTGGGCATTTCACATAGGGATTGGAGCTCAGCCATGGGGAACTGTAAGTATCCTCACAACTTATTAGTGAAATGAAACGGAAAAATCCATAGCAAGTGGTCTAAATAGAAGCGGAGAAGACAAAATTTACTTCTATTACTGTATGTAAACTTGGTAACTCGCAAATCTACTTTTCTCTTTTTTTCTTATTGTTTTCTTTGTTGCTTATGTGATAAAGGGTGTTTTGATTAAATGCAAGTGTCAGACAAGTACATTTTCATGTACGTGGCATTGCACAGATGTAGGATACCGAAGTACTTTTTCACTGCACAGTGCCCCAGCATTCACAAATACTGCAGTACCCTGGAGTACTGGGATTGCCCCTTCACCTGGTACAGTGAGGGGCTGAGGAAAGCAGAAGCCACAAAGGCCAGTTCAGAAGATGTTATGGGAAACTGTTAGAATGCAGAAGATGTCTCCTAGAAACCACATTGTCATTGACATGCAGCAGGACCCTGGAAAAAGTGACCAAACCCTAAGGGATTAGAGAAAACATACAGCATGGTTGCCCACAAGTTCTGATGCTGACATAGAAGTTTTCTTAGTCATTTTTATTTACTGTTTCTCAAAAGTCACAATTCTGCCTATGCTACCGTGGAAATAGATCCCAGATACCTTTGTTCTTTAAATTAAAACTGAAATCGACTCAGCTTGAATATCTGAGGAAATTTTGGAGATTCCATGAGTTTGTGTGTGGTATCATATTCAAGATGATTGCCTTCATATATTCTGTTAGGTGCACATGGAAGTAACGAATGACTTAATCTTCTTGATAAACCAATGTTTGTAATGTTGAATAAGCAAACTTTTTGTAATCACTGGAGAACCCACTTTTTGGATCCATCCTTGAGGTCAATCCCTGTGCCTTGGACCTGACAAGAAGTTTTCCAAGCTATATCAGAAAGTGTTGTCGTTTGACTCCCAGTTCAGAGACTGCAACCTTTCTCAGTAATGTTTTTTCATGGATCTTCTCTCTAGATAGGCATTAAGTGAAGTTTTCACACACATGTTGTTTGGTAAGGGTACTGATTCTCACCTTTTGTCTGATTCAAAGAGGTTTGCCTGGCTAACATGATTCTGGTACCAGTGTATCTGTCAGACAGGAACATGAAACTTCTCTCCTCATCCCATTTATCTTTTTGGAATTGTTATTATGGTGTTATAGGATAGATTCATCCCTAACATTTTTCTTTCCCTCTCAGAGTGCTTAATGAATCATTCTCATTGTGAAGGGAAGTGCAAAGAACTATCAGTAGAGCTTCCTTGAACCTTTACTAGCAAAACAGACAAGATTTTCTACAGAGTGGTTATTTTTTTTTTTTTCACCTGTGTTCTTCACAGATAAAACCTCAGACTCAGCTTGGAATCCAGGTGCAATTTCTATGGCTGATGTGCACTTAGATAAACGTTGATTGCAAGATTCTTTTCCTTAGAGCAGTCTAAGCAAATCTGAATTTCTTTATGTTTAATAACTCTGAATTGCTTAGCAAGGCTTTGGTGCTAATGGCTGGCTAGATATCTCTTGTGGAGTTTTTGTTTTCCCACCGATTTTCCACTGATTTTCTGACATCTGACTTTGTTTAAATTTGCTAGAAGTTTGGTGAACCATAAGCTTCATCAGTCAAAACACAGAACCCAGGAAAAAGAATATTCATTGCTCCACCAGACACCAACATCATCTACATGACTTCCTCAATTAACATATGTAATTTTTCTGCAAGCTCTTTAAAGCATCTGAATCTTTTCTAGGTAAATCAGCTGCTTATACTGGTAAGCTAAGATTAAGGTTTACCTGAGTAATCTTCTGAGACTTTCGAGAATATATTTTGTTCTCCATCTTTGGCTTCTAGCAATACAAGAAATCAGTGGCAGTTCCTGTCAGGCCCCTGACAGTGACTTGTCTTTAAAAAAATACCTTTTTTTCCCCTAGGTCTTTGTTTACTGAAGGCTCCGTGAACTATTTTAAACAATGTTTTAAAAATCAAAATTGTAGCAAACTACTAGTAATTGGGCAAAGCTTTAAAGAATAAAACTCTAGAAGATGAGCCTTCAAAGCAGCAACAGGTTGTTGACATTACTAACCTTGTGAAGAAACCTCGGTTTTGAACAAGTCAATTTTCTCATGCCTTTATATGGTGATATGATTTGTAAGATAATACTTACCAAACAGATACTTTGATTTCTAGTTTCTAATTTGATGTCCCTGTGTGTACTATCTTGAATATCTTTGAACACTTTCCATTGGATATCTCTCAGGTACATCTAACTCTTCGTTGGTTGGTGCCTAGGGCTCAAAATTGTTTTACAGTAGGCTAGACACACTGTCCTGCTTGTAATTAGGAGCCTGTTTCTCACATTTCAGAAATCAGTAATGTGTGTAGCTGAAACACTAGTTTTTGCAGTGCTTCTCTTTTTATAGGCATGCTAGTACTACAGGGTTATTTTTCACTGGCTTTTGACAACTCTGCCAAATGAACCTTCTGCAAATATGTCTGTTTTTTGAGTGAAATTGTTCTTAGTTCAATAGAGTGATATGTTGGCACTTCTCACAGCTGTCTTTTTACTCATGCCTCTCTTCCCTCATTTTCCCAGGATTAGAACTGAAGTTTCTGTGTTTCTGGGAGTTTGTGTTTGCTTTGGACCATGTTTCTTGTCCTTGGAGTAAGTGTCGATCGTGTGGCTCAAGGAGATAGACTACATTCTAAAGAACTACCAAGAACTGATACCTGTGTGCTCTGTATGGGAGGATGTGGTTGCTCTGATTTTTCATTCTTGATGATGCCCTCACTCAAGCTGTTATTTATTCTTTCTGTTCTTTATTTTCCTTCTTGGGACTGATAAAATCTAACAGTTCTAGGAGGCTCCATCTAAGAGCATAATTAAACCATTCTGATAGTTCCTTGCGTCTCTTGTTCTAGCTAAAGAGTGACTGAGATGAAGGATTAGTGTTACTTTGGTAGGTGGCAAATAAAGTAAGACTTAGAAGCCAAATGCAGTACAGAGCTTGTGAATTCTTAAGTTAACAAGTAAGGACTTTCACTTACTTGTTAAAGTAAGTTAACTTTACTTGCAGCATCACTTTTTCTTTCTTCTTCCATTTCAGTGTTTGCTATGAGAATAGACACTTGAACAAACCAGCCAAACACAGAAAAGCATTTTTGCTCTTGAGGGTACACAGTGAAATAGTCTTTGTGAAGTTTCTATATCTTTATTTTTTAAAAATTACATTTCTTACTCTAAATGTTGTGATAGGTACACTCTTCACTGTTTCCTTTATTCTTTTCTTCAACCTTAAAATTTTCAGGCTGACTTTTAAAATGTTATTAGCAAAGAAATTAACTCCACATCAGTTATATTTATTGTTCACTTACTACTTTTACTGAGCTGTCAATATTCTTGTGTAAAACTATCTTATTGACAGATATTGACCTCTCAGAGGATGCTTAGGAGTCCTTCCAAACTGAAGCAGGAGGTAGTTTGTTAATTCCCCACTAAGGGCAAAGGGGAGTAGGAGCTGATGTTTGGAAGGCATAATACTGTTAAGAGTCTAAATCAAGCTCTTTTTGAGAATAATCTTAGCAGTATGGAAGTATAGTGGGAGTGTTTGTGCAGGATTTGTGGATTTTTTTTTTTTCTTATTAAATATGTTAAGCAGACAAAACCTCTTGGGAAGAGGCAAAGCTTAAGCCTTTTGACAGACCTTACTGTGGAGTAGGTTTGGTAAGCTCTGTGCAGTTGCTGCTTTTCTCTTTAGTAGGCCTTCCATGGACATCCGTTTCAAAAGACTTTCCTTTTGTATGTGTGTGATTATACAAACAATGTTTAAATTTATTGCCAAGAGCTCTTATTTGAACATCTGCTAATGTTTCTCTCCCTTCTTTCTAATGTTTAGAATCAAGATGCAGCCTACATGCATGCTGCTATGTTTTACTTTTCCAAAATCGAATACTTTGATTGTATTTATGTAACCTTAAATGTGCGTATGTTAAATTACTTTTTAATATTAATTCCTTTTTCTTGATCTCTCTGATTTAATTTAAAGCCAAGAGACGTTTTGGAATGAATATTTCTTTTCAATGAGTGCAGTTATCGGTCAAAGTGAAAACATTTTATTGATAGAAAGCAGTGTAGTTCAAATTGCATGTGAATTTCCATTATAACAGATCTTTAGTTACTGCTCTTGGTAAACAAATTTTTCCAGATGAAATTCTGTGTCCAGGCCTTTATCTGGACATATGTATCTGGTAATTGCTTTTGTGTTTATTGTAACTTGGAAGATTTTTTTTTCAGCTTGGACCACTTTTAAAAATAGTTGAGTAGAAAAAAAATAGACGACTACTTGAAATTTTTGTAGGCAATCCAAATTTCCAAGAAGATTCTTAGCATAGTCATCTGCAGTTTTGTGCTTTTCCAAATGTTATAAGAATGGATACAAAAGAGGTAACTCTTGGATTCAGATGATCCCTTTTTGCATAAACTATGCCTGTATTTACAGGTGTTCTTCTGTGTAATGAAATGCAGTAACTGGTAAAGTAGTCTGGATATTTGTTCAAAGAGATCATGTGCATCCAGATAGTTGCCAGACAAAACCATAAAAGAATAATTACAGGTCTAGGAACACAGAAGTATAAAGAAAAAAAATTAGATTAGTGCTCTAAAATATTACAGAGTTTATAGATTTTTGTTGTAGAGAAACTATGATTAGTCTAGGCTGCAAAGCAATCTGTTCTGGGCATCTTAATTGGAAATAAGGTGCAAAAGCCAACATTTTTTAGGAATTCTGTGTCTTCCCTGTGCTTCATCTGTCTCACCACTGGAATTGTAGATACTGTGTTGATACCCCATTGTATTTTGCAACGTACAGGGTGTGATTCTGTTGCCTCAGGTGACAACCTTGGTGAAAAAGCAAGTGGTAAGGGAATAGGTAGAATATTTAACCTGGTCTTTCTACTTTCTAACTCCAGCTGCAGTTTTCTCGGTTGTAAAAACAAAAAGCTGCAATAACATAGTGCCACTAATTTAATATCCCAGATAAGTAAGAATTGTTTTTAGATGTATTTCTTGGTATGAGTTCTCACAGTTCCAACATACAGTTAGCTCAGATACATCAAGTTGATGTATGGAGTCCTAATACACTGAATGAATGGAACAGTCTTTGTGTCATGTTTACCATCTCTCTGGACTTAAATTTCTTCAAAATGTACTTTAGGCAGCTACACTGAGAATAAAGAAACTGGAAGAAAACATTGAAGCAGAGAGAGCAGCACACGTGGAATCCAAATTCAATTCGGAGATCATCCAGGTAACTTTTTGTTAAACATTTTGTAGAAGTTTACAGTAAAACAGTTGAAGTTGTAAGATACAAGCTTTCAAAAATGTTGAGACCACTTACTTGCTTCAGTGAAAACACTGTATTTTTTTTTTGCAACAATTGTCAATATCGTAATAGCTAGTATATAAAAGGAGAGAATAGAAAAATACCTGCTCTTCCAGGAATGTTAATGGCATTGGAATAAATAATAAAATGTCACATTTTTAAGTTTGAGAATTCTCACTGGCATTTAAAGAGTGAGGGAGAAGGAAATGTTTCACAGTAGTTAAACACTATACCACTCTTTAAATACCCTGCCCTGTGTCTTTTGAATGGGCACTTGGAGCTGTTTGGAGATGCAGTGTGCACTTCCATCATCTCCATGAGTGAAAGCTTAATGCATCCATGACCCCGCAGTTCCAAATGCAATATTTAGGGTACATCTCAGCTTCAAACAGAGTTATGATGTCTGCAGTTATCAGTAAATATTGATTATATGAAAAAATGTAGTCTATGTACTTGAATATTAAATCTTTGTATTATTAAACTGTATTAAATGGTATTTGACCCAGTAAGGCAATCATGGTTTATTTTAAAAAGCAGTAAGAAAAAGCTAAATGACAATTGCTTAGTAACTTCATGGTAATTAACAAGCCCTTCACATTGGACTTTTGAAAAACTAAAGGGAAAGAAAAAAAGGATTTTTTGATTTTTTTTTTTTAGTATCTTCTGAGTAATGAAACTAAATATGATGTGGTTCAGTCAGTTATTTTCTTACTGTCTTTAGCTTCTCCATGTACAGGCACTTAATTTTTTTTAAAAAATGATGATTAAACTAGCAGAAACAAAAGATTTAGTTTTCATCATTTCCTCTCTTGACTTTTACAACATGCAAAGGAACTGGGAGGGTAATGTTCCTTAGAGTGAAGAGACTTATCTTTTATGGGTGAATGGGTGGTAGAGTTTTCTTCCTTGTTGATATTCATGAACAAGCTTTAAGTGTGCTTTTTGCTGAGTGGAAGTGTAGCCTTTACTGTTAATCCAGCACGTTCAGGGGTCTGATTAAAAAACAGAATTCCCCTGGAAAACATTGGGAATAACTGAAAAAGGAAAAATTCAGACACCACTAAAGGAGAATAAGAGGTGCTTTTGGCCAGCATATCTGTTTGTCTCTGTTTTGAACTGTATGTATTCATACATTTTTACATGTGCACAATGCTTTCTATATAGAATTAGTGGAATATGGTTACCTGCAAAGCAGAACAGAACAGTATATGAAGTTCATGATAGTTTTTTCCTCATTTGCTTCAATTGCTTTCTTATCACTTGGTAGTTAAGAGTTCGAGACCTTGAAGGAGCTTTGCAGGCGGAAAAAGACAGCCAAGCAGAAGCTCTTTTGGATTTAGAAATGATCAAGAAAGAGTTCAAAGAGGTAGAAAATGCATATGAGAGAGAAAAACACAACGCCCAAGAGAGCTTGGAAAAACTCAAAGTGTAAGTTACCTTTTAAATTAGTTGTAAAATGGCTGGACACAGCATGAGCAACACTTAATAGTTTATGTTCTTTGTAATTTTCTGTCACTAGAAGACAACACAGTCTGAGGCAATTTGCCAGACCAAGACAAGATTCAGAGCCTGGCATTCCATTAATAACAGGTCTATATCAATAACCATGCAGATGTTTCTAATTGTATTGTTTGATGTGAAATAAATATGAAGTTATGAATTCTGCATAAATGAATTATAGAAATACAATAGCAGATTTAAGTGCTGCACATGCACCAAAAAATGTAAACCACACATCACACAACCATATTATGTCCTGAAGGAAGTGTTAGTACTTTACACTGGGAGTTATGTGCCAGTAAAAACTGTTTGATTCTCAGGATTTCCAGTATGTTTGTCATTTTAATGCTTTTATCAGTCTACCTTTGGTTGTTCAACTTTCAGTACAACTCTTCTCTCAAGTACTCATCTCTATTTTAATAAATTCTTATTTTCATTATGCTATGAGATGCTTTATCTTAGATGTCTGTGTTCAATGATAATTTTCGGTACAAGATCCTCTCATGAAAATTTCTTGTGGCCCTACAGAAAAGTCATAAAATTTGAGTTCTTCACCTGCATTTTTTTAAAAACAATTTTGGTTGGTTGATTTCATCACACTAGATCCCAGTCCCCCAGAGTGGCCATGTATCCACACTTAAGTTTCCTTAATGGGCATAGTTTGTCAGAGCATTTCATTCTGTGAATTATATTAAGTTTCTCAGATGACCAAAGACTTATCTCAAGAAGCAGCCTTCAGGGAAGTACTACCTTCACAGAGAATGATGCTGTCCAGTTGTTACCATATGGAGCTCCACTGCCCCTTTAGGTGTTGAACTTGATCTCTTTCAATGACTCTATTTTTTCTAAGCACTTAGAAACTCCAAATGACAATCCACTAAGTTGGTGGAAGAGATGTGAGTCTTTAAGGCCTGAATTATTCTATTATTCATATAAATATGTTTTGAGACTCAAAGGGTGGTAATAGAGATAAAAATGGAAGGTAATCGGAAGCATTTTTGATAGTAGCTTAAACATTTGTTTAGGAATTTTCCAAACTGGTAGAACTTTTTAACCTTTGCTACATGACCTGCTTTTTAAATCTTAAATTTGTAATGTTGGTTAAAATGGTGAAAATCCTTGAGCAGTAATTTTGCAACTAAGTTTGTGAGAGACTCTTAAAGAGATACTTTTCTGTATTAGATTCTTCAGACTAGCATAAGGATACTGGTTAAATATTGAATTACATTGCTGCATTTGGTAAGGTTTTGCTCCTTGTGAGTATCTTTTATCCAGATGATAAAAAGATAGAAAAAGCTGTTTCTTTGAGAACTTCAGGGTTTTATGTTTAGCTTAGTTCTTGACATACAAGGCTATTTATTTGGGAAGTGAAGGTTTTTATATTTAGGGTTGTTCTGGTCTCTGAAAGTCCCATTTTGGAAAAATGGAAAGAACTCTTAGGGACTATATTTCTTTGTCTGGAATTGCTGTAAGAAATACATGAATATATGTATTTGCTGTGGCTAAGACTAGAAAATACAGTTCTTACAGTTATGGTACCAGTTGCATTAAGAACTTTGATGTTAGTACTTATAGAGAAGAAAATACTTGTGTTACTAAAATGCACCAGGAACCTTAAAAAACCTTCCCCCTTTCCTCTAAACTAGATAATTCTGTTCACCACTCCTTTGCCAGGAAAGCAGGTTTGCCCTATTTGTGGGTGTTTTTTTTTTTTTTTTTAACAAAAAAGAAGTTGTGCCTTCTTAGAGCATCTGTTCTGTGTGTTAACTAGATATTGGAATAAACTCTGTTTAATATCCAAACAGCACTTTTCACTGCTTGAAATCATCTGTTGCTTCAGCAGCTTCTGCTGACTTTTCTAAAAACAAATTATTTCCTGGGATTTCAAAGAATGTGAAAATTTCTGTGAAACTTAACACAGTTAAACAATTACTGGTTTTGTTAATAGATCTTGAAGGAACAGAAGCAGCCTATTAATATTATTTTGTTAGCCCAGACACCTGAATTTGCAGAAGTCCATAACTATAGATAGTGAAGGTCAAGCTTTATCTCAGATGGACATCAAAATACTCAGTTCCCTAGAGGTAATTACATGAGGTGGGCATGTTCTGCCTCGTCTGTTTCCTCCACCTTTTTTATTCTTTGAAGCATACAAATATCAGTAACATTAGTGAAT
Source organism: Merops nubicus (assembly GCF_000691845.1). Taxonomy (NCBI): domain Eukaryota; kingdom Metazoa; phylum Chordata; class Aves; order Coraciiformes; family Meropidae; genus Merops; species Merops nubicus. The sequence goes on along the minus strand of NW_008592167.1, from coordinate 26,272 downwards.
ATCAGTGATTGCTTTCACCAGATCCCTTCAGAGAGAATACAAGAGCCTTTGATCTACTTACCTTTGAAGGCTGTGGTCCTTGGACTCCAGACAATGTCAAGAGCTTGGCTTTTTCTTTTAAGCAATGATTTGGCATCCCAACTTATTTTTTCTTTTCTGGAGGAGTTCTACAAGTTTGTCTTTAAGCTTTAGTCTCTGGAAAGTCATGGAGACTTTCATTTGTTGTGCTAGAACACTTGTATATCTTTTTAGGTGGACTTGGTGTAGGATAAATGATACCAAACTTGAAAGCTATACAAAGCTGTGAAAATTTATTTTCTGAGAAAAAGATCGTTGTAATAACTGAAACCCAGCAAACAGGCTTTTCTAGGTTGCATAATTTATTAATTAGCTCTGAACCCAGTAGCACTATGTTAATCAGAAGTGACATGGGATTTGGGTCTCTGTGTGAATTTATTTTTCCTGAAGAGTGAGAGCATGACATAGAATAATTTGGAACTGCTTTTGCTGTGTTTCTGAGAGTTGTGGGAGTAGAAGTTATTTTGGAGGACTGAAACTTTGGAGGCAAATTCTTTCCTCAAGAATGAGTGACCATATACAGCTAAAACAAAAAGAAATCAACCAGGCTGAAACTGAACGATATACATATTTGGAGAACCGATAAAGTAGTCCTTCAGCTGAAAAGTTATGTTGATCTGTAAGAAATAAGCCAAAGTCAGGAAGTGACAATATTGATTGGAAGGTTTTGAATCTGGAATAACTATGAGCCCTTTGTGCTACTTCCAATTCAAGTGAGACGGAAGTGATACAAGAGGCAAAGAAATGAGAGTCAACTGGGTGTTCCACTACTAAGAGTTATGTCAAAGAGTTATGTCAGGTTGAAAGGGATCACAGGAGATCTGTAGTCCAACCTGCTGCTTAAACCAGGATTAGCTGTGAGATTAGGTTTTTCAGGGCTTCTTCAAGTTAGGTCATGAAAACCTCCAAGAACAGAGACGGCACAGCTTCTCTGGGAACCTGTTCCACTGTTTGATTTGCATTAAGGTGGAAAAAGTTTCTCTTTGTCTGAACCTTTTTGGATTTAATTTGTGAGTGTTGTCTCTTGTACTCTAGCCATACATTGCTGTGAGGTGACTGGTTCCATCTCCTTAACAACCTTCTTTTAGATACTGGGAGGGTGGCTGTTACACGCGCTGAAGTTATCTCTTATTCAGCCTCTTCTCCATAGCAAGTTCCCCCAGGTGTTTTATGTACTTCATATGTACTGTGTTGGTGACCCTCCCCTGAGCTCACTCCAACTTTTTTGCTGTATTACAGGGAAAGTACTTGCTTAAGACTGGTCATTATCCTTGGTATGTTGTAATGAGCACCAAGTAAAAGGTGATTAGTCACTTGCTTTGGTCTTCTGGCTATGCTACTAGTAATATAGTCCAGGGTGCTGTTAGCTATCTCTACTTGTATGCCCATGCTGCTGATTTGTGGCTAACTTGCTGTCTACCAAGATTACCAGGTCCTTTTTAAGCATAGCTGTTTGCCAGCCAGTTACCAGGTATACCACTCCAGAGGGCTCCTGCTCCCTAACTACAGATCTTTACACATGTTATTGTTGAATCTCCAAAGGTTCATGGTGTCCCATTCCTCCTCCCTGTGTAGGTTCTAGGGGCTGGCAGCCCTTCCCTCGAGTGCATCAGTTGTGTTGTGTCATGACCCACGCCCACCCAGTTCACTGTTCTTTGCACACATGGTGAGGTTGCACTCTTGGCCTAACCCGGGGTGGGGGATAAAGGTGTTAAACATAGAGATGCCTACAGTATTCCACTTGTTGCCAGCCACTACTGTCTGAGGTTTACCATCAAACCATTTTTATCAGTGTTGTAGTTGATATAGCTTGTCTGAAGTTCTAACTTGGGTATAAAACTTGAGACAGTGCCAAAAGCCTTGCTAAAGCTGAGTTGTATTTAATCTGCTTGCTCTCATTTGTCCAGAGGTCTGGTCATTTTATCGTGGAATATAAGTGGGTTGGCCAGTCATGATTTAGCCTTGGTAAATCCTTCTCAATCACCTTTTTCCTTCTCGTGAGCCCAGAAATTAGTTCCAAGAGGACTGACTTCAGGACCTTCCTGGGACTGAATTGAAGCTAACTTCTTTATAGTTCCTTGGCTTGTACTGTTTCCCTTTCTCTGAATATAGGTGTGACATTTACCTTTCTCCATTTGCTAGGGACCTCACCCAGTCTCTGTGACCTTTCAAAGACGATAACAAGCAGCCTTGCTGTGACACTGACCAGCTTTGTCAGGGCCTTTAGGTGTAGATAAACTGTCCTCTTCAGTTTCTATGTGTTGAGTTCTTACAAGTAATCCCACACTCAGTCCTCACCTCCTGATAGCAGTTGTTCTCCTTGAGCCCATATACTGGTCATAGAGGTTTGGGACACCCTGTCAGGCAGGCCTGAGGCAAAAAAGGCATTGACTGTGGTGACCTTCTGTGTCCACAATTGATAAATCACCTGGTCTGTGTAGAAGCAGGTCTATGTATTCTTTCCTACCTTAATGCAGTGGTAAAATCCCTTCTTGTTATCTTTGCCATCCTTTGCATCAATTCTAGGTGAGATTTTGGCTTTCCTAACACCGTGTATACATACTCAGGCAGTCTTTCTAAATTCTTCCTTGTATTCCTGTCCCTTCTTCTGTCTCCTATATGCTGTTGTTTTGCCTTGTAGTTTTCTCATTAATTGTCTGTTTAGCCATGCCAGGCTATATATGTATTTTTTTTTATATATATATAGAGGGAGAGCCTTTTATATGTATATTTTTAATATGTATATTCTTTATATATAGTTTCCTGAGTACCAGGACAAATGATACATACCAAAACTGTTTGAAATTTTCGGCACAGTCTGCTGGCAGAAAAAGTGAAGTTATGTAATTCTGAAGAGAATATAGTCAAGTATGTGGAAACTTTAGGAGCAGGCTTTGTTCTTGAAATCAGGCTTGATTGTGCAAGATGTGATATGGTCTTTCTGAAGACAGCTACAGAGTTAATTCAAATATGATGAATTCTGTTCACATGTAACCTGGAGGCCACATCTAAATGACCAAATGAACAGCCGAACACAAGCATTGGTGACAGAAAAGAACATAACCACTTCCTGAAAAGCCTTTCTTGTAGAATTATAGAATCATTAAGGTTGGAAAAGACCGCGAAGATCAAGTCCAGCCATCACCCAACACTATCATGACCATTAAATCATGTCCACAAGTGCCACATCTACATGTTTTTTTAACCCATGGATGGTGACTCCACCACCGCCCTGGGCATCCTGTTCCAGTGCCTCACCACTCTTGCAGTAAAGAAATTCTTCCTAATATCCAGTCAAAACCTCCCTTGATGCAACTTGAACCCATTTTCTCCTGTCCTATTGCTAGTAACCTGGGAGAATAGACCAACACCCACCTCACTACAACCTCCTTTCAGGTAGTTTTAGAGAGTGATAAGGTCCTCCTGTTCAGCCTCCTCTCCTCCAGGTTAAACAACCCCAGTTCCCTCAGCCACTCCTTGTAAGACTTGTTCCCCAGACCCTTTGCCAGCTTCTCTGCCCTTCTCTGGACCTGCTCCAGCACCTCAGTGTCCTTCTTATCCTGTGGTGCCCCAAACTGGAATATATAAGTTTCTTCAGCTAAAAAAAAAATCTGCAACTTCAGAAGCCATAAGATAAGTGAACATATTATGTGCCATATCCATTGATTATATTCAAGAACATATAGTGTACCTGACAAAAGTATTTTTCATAAAAATATTCTATTACTGAATCTTTCCAGATTAGAAAGAGAGTGTTTCTCCACGAACAAGAAAATGAATGAGGCGGTTGAGGAAAAGACGAAGATAATTAAAGACCTCTCTGAGAGACTAGGGAATAGTGAAAAAAACTGCAGAGAATTACAGGAGGAACTGGAAGAGGTAAGATGAGAGGCCCGTGGCGCTGAGTGTTGAGAGTTTTTTAAACATACTGTGAACTTAATCTGCATTTTCTGTGCTGAGCTGTGGAGGGATTTGGCCGTTGTGTTACTGTGATTTTACTTATGTTACTTTGTTTTGTAAACATGAGTAAATACAGCTGACAGGAGTTGTGCTAATTAATGAGCAGGAGCAAGAGAACTGCATCAGAGGATCTTCAGGCTCGCTGGTGTCTTCTGTTCAGCTGGAGTTATTCCATACATTGTCTTAGTGTTATTCACTTGCCAGACAGACTGGTAACTAATAAAGGAAGAAATATCAAATCAAACCTCCCTCTTCCTTCTGTGAGAATCACAGCTTCTTCCATGCAGACGCTAACGTATTGAAAGGCCTTTGCTGGTGTAGCTAACCTGGATTTTATCAGGCACAAAAGGAATATGAAGAGACAGAAGCAACGGTCTCCCCTAGCTACAGTCAGTAGTGATTGCTATTTATTAATATAAAAGACAATTCCAAGCTGAAAAATTTCTGAGGAACCTTGAGCGCTTGCTAGCTGTCATTGTGATTTGAGTTTCTGTGTTTGTTTTGCGTTCCATAGTAAAATGTGTGTTACACCCAGCAAGAATTCTGGACAAAATTCTGTCCATGATCAAGGTTTCTAGTAATGGGAACCATGTTAAATGTTGTACTCAAAATTAATATTATCGAAAGTTAAAAACCAGAATAGATTGTCTCAGTTAAAAGAACTGTTGTATTATAGAGCCAGTTGTTTTAATTGCTTTACTGGAAGGATTTCAAACCACAAGACTGACTTGAACAGGTAATAAAAATACTCATTTTCTGAGAGGTTGTATTAGTGGACCCCTATGGGACTAGATTTTTATCACCTTGGATGGCTTTGTATTTTTCCTGAAGACTCTTATATTTATAT
>NW_008592167.1:0-21356 GCF_000691845.1 Merops nubicus | reverse complement strand
GGAATGCCTGTGTGTGGTCTTGTTTACTCAGTCTGGACAGCTTTTTGTTATTTTTCTTCCCAAAAAGAAAAAGCAGGAGACTCTAGCAGAAACTAAGTGTGGTTACTTTCTTGTATTTTATACTGTTGTTAGATATCCTAAATATGTCCTTTGCTCTACAGTCTGATAATTTTACATTAGTTTCTCACTGTATTGCTATAATACAAGTTAATGTTTTTGTTTGTAAAATATTTGGCAAATATAACCAAACAAGTGAAGGCTTTTTGTTTAAAGAGAAGTAGGCTTATGCAGGGACAAAATACATTCTTTGGAAACTTTATATGAAAAAGAATGTTTTTGTAATTTTTTTTTCTTTTTTTTAATGGCTCAGTTGAATGTACAGTGAAGTAGTTATGCTGCTTTTAATTTTAAATACCAGCATGTGGCAGAAGTTTGCCAGAAATTTGCATGGATCAAATGTGATAGGATCTGTTAGTATCAAACAAAATTGCTTGTGAATGTTTAGTATGAGCAGGCTCTCAAGATTTCCATTATGTTTTTCTGAGGAAATTGGTCTCAAGCTTGTCGTTATTTCCAGCTAGGATGTTTAGAAAATTTTAGCTTGAAGAACAGGAATTTGGAAGAATGGCCATTGTGATTCAGAACTTGTTTTATGTTGAAACAGCCCCAGCTATATTCCTGCCCCATGGAAAGATTAGGAGGTGTCTTCAGTTGTTTTAAAGGTTGCTCAGGATATTTACATTTCTGGCACCTAGTAGTGGCTGAACTTTAATTCTTAGTACTGGACAAGCAGGAGATCTTGAACCTTTATTTTATGAGAAATGTATTTTGCAATCTGAGGAGCTTTCCAATTCACTAGAATGCATGTTAGGAAATTAAAAGAATTAAAAATAGTGTATAGTAGTATGAATTAACTTAGTTTGGAAGAAATGTGTATTACTTTACTTCCCTTTGTATATATACTATCATGAGTAGCATTGTTAGTGTATAAGTAGTGTAACAGGTTACACCCAGAGCCTGCCTTTTTCTGCGTGGCTTATAAATCTTTCTGTTAGAGACATGCATGCACTGTATGTATCTCGTCTGTCTGTAACAGCTTTGTAGGTTAAGGTGAGCTGAAAGAACAGAGCTATTTGAGAGTCCAGTTCCTGGACATAGGTATTAACCATTGTTCTTTAACAGAAGCAACTTAAGTATTGAGTGAACAATGAAACACCCTGGAGATGATGATTCTGTTCTACCAAGTCTATGGAGTAGCATCTGCTACTCAATGGCAAAGATGTAAATCTCTTCTAGACAATTTGTTGTGAACAGAGCCTTTTTACTTTCAATTAAAAAAAAAAAAAGAGATGCAGTCTTCATGAATTTTGTGCTAATGATTGTTAAATTTCATATTACCTTGATTCTAGTTTTGCTTTCCCTAACTCAAGGATGGAGTGTTCCTATGTAGATACTACTTCTGTTATTGTCCTTACTTAAGAAGGCCAATTAGCCTGAAGTGTATACTTAAATGATCTTCTATAAAGAAACCAGTGTTGTAATTTATTCTGAAAGTGGAGGGGTCTTTCAAGCAATGATGTCTGCGTGCTTGAAGACAAACATCTAAAAAATGCTTTTAAAGTTGCTAGTTCTCAAAAAAAAAAAATTCTCTGATTAAAAAAAAAATCCCTGAACAAACTCAAAGAACGAAAGAGATGCTTCATAACATTCTCTCCTACCAAAAGGCTGTTAAAAATCTCTCTTTAGGAGACTAGAATAGTTCCAGATGAAAACTGAGTACTTTTGATTAATTTTATTTCAGGTGATTAAAACTGAGACACTGAATTTCTTGAGAAATTGTATTTAATTTACACATGTCTGAACAGTTTTTAAAGACCTCTCTATAAACTGGAAAATTTGACCTAATATATGCAAATAAAGAACCTTTATTAAGTTTTCAATGGTTAGATAACTTGAGCAAAAATAAATAGTAGTCTAAGGAGGAAGATTGTCAGTGAGCGTTTTGTTTGGGTTTCAGGCTGGAATTTATGTTTGGTTGCTTAAAATTTGTGCCACTATTCTGCTATACAGAACAACGCTCAAGTAAATGTCATTTTTTGTTAATTGAGGAGCAGTCATTTGGATCCTGTTTCTAGAAGTTCTTTGATCTGGTTCCCCCAGGGTCGTGCCTGCTAAACATTCTGATGCTTTTGTAAAGATTTTACCCAAATCCTTTTTAAGAAGTATCTGAACAGTCCTTCTTGGTGGTCGCGTGGATAGCTCTGGCTTTGGTACTTATTCTGCCATCAACAAATGGGATGTGTACTGCAAACCCAGTGAATGAATTAGTGCATGTGCAAGAGAGCCCCACAGGGAAAGCCCTGTAACTGGAAACAAAGTGGAGAAAGTCCCTCTCGGAATCCTAACAGTTTGTTGCAGGACTGGGCCTCAGCTCCCTGCATAAAACTACCTGGGTTTTGATAAGTTGATTTTGAAAAGGCCTCCAACTCCTGCCTACATTTATTTTTTAAGCATTATTGAACTTGATGTACAGATGCACATTTTCAGCATCAGGTCATGGGGATTGTTCTGGATGTGTGTGTAGAGTTTGCATTTATTTTATTCAGCAGTGGCTTTTGGAAAATGCTGAAAAATCAATGATACTTCATTTCTGTCCTGGAGTAGGTGATGGGATGATACCAAAATCAAACACTGGTAGTTAGGCAAAATATCTCTGCAACCAAGGTAGTAGGGAATTACTCAGATAAAGGCAAATAACCTTCTTCTGGAAGTTTAGTGTAATTCTGTCAGTGGGTGGAATAATTTTTGTAAGTAGTAGGCTTTCCTAATCATTATAGTTACCCTTACAGGTAAGGATGCAAAGCATTTGGGAAGAAGATTTTCTTCTGGGCGGAGCCTACTGTACTTGTAGTGAAAAATATTTGGTTTCTATTTAGTTTCTTTAGAAGTGCAATTGTGCTTCAAAATTGGTGGTTAAGTAAAAGTGTTGCCAATCACATTTTTCTACCAAAAATTCTTTTGTCTTCAAGGGATGTTTTGTGATAATAGGAGCCTTCTTAAGGATATGAGGTTTGACTTGGAGGAGCATTGTATAAGCTAGAATTTAGCATATATTGTGGTTCAGAAAGTATGTCTTGCTCCCATATTGTTTGGTTTCTAGCCTCCTATTTTGAATATTTTGTGAGTGAAGGTAATTGTATTTGGGAGGGTATAGGAAATATGCTAATACATTTCAAGAATTTTAAATTATCAGATGTTTATGCAAACATCACAAGAAAATTTTCCCCCTGATCTCGGGTACCTGGGATTGCTGAAGGAAGGTTCTACTAGTAAAGACTGGGGTGAAGAAAGCATTGAGAAGGCCTTTTCTGCATCCTAATTAACAGATCCTCTGCCATGTGCGGTGCTGGGCTTGTGTTTTGCCTAGTCTTCCTTTTGCTGCTGATGTACTTCAGGAAATCTTTCCTGGTGCACTTCACATCCCTTGCCAGATTCAACTTTAGGTGGCTTTTGGCTGTCCTAAGTGTATCTTTCCATGCTTGGATAGCACCTATGTATTTCTTCCATCTCCTTTATGTTTCCTGTTAATATTTGAATTTGGTCAGGAGCTGTTTGTACATCCGTACAGGCATTCTGCTGTCTTTTATTGTCAAGGTTATTTTCAAGGATCAAGAATGGTCCATCCTGATGTGCAGGAAGCCAGGTAAAGTCAGTAGAAGACTTACTTTGCAAGTTCTCACTTGTTTCTACTAATGTGGTCTGAGAAACAAACTTTCAGTAACCCCCTTAGCACTTTGTCACTCAATTTCCATTTTGAAGTAATCTGTGGGACACTCAAACTAGCACCTTCCCAGCAGTTCTACAGGAGTGGCATCCCCAAAGACAAATATGATGATGGATGGAGTTGCTGAGAAGGAAGTATTCTTATCTCCTGGAATAGGTTGATCTGGCAGAAGATATCTTTCAGCATCTACAACTGATTATATTTGACTTCTACACTTGTGGACTCCATTTTTCTCCTCAGAGTAAAGAATTGTGTATACTTGCTGTGTCTGTTCGGGCTGAAGGAACCTGAGGGAGTTAAAGCTACTGCCATGAACTGTCGAGTGGGTGCTCATGGAGACGGTGGAGCTACGCTCTCCTTAGAAGTCTGTAGTGAAGGCATGAAAGAAAACGGAAATTTTAGAAAGGGAAATTCTAATTACCTGTAAGGGGGAGAAAAAAAACCAACCAAACGACTTCACAGTGAGGACTGTGAGAGATTTGAGCAAGTTGCCTGGAGGGGTTGTTGAAAGTCCATCCTTGAGGATACTCAAGGGTGAGGCTCTGAGCAACCTAACCTGACTTCAGGCACGGCCCTGCTTTGAGCAGGGAGTGGGACCACATGACCTCCAGAGATCCTGTCAGCCTAAATTATTCCACGATTTTATGACTCTACACATGCTTATTAGATAACTGTCAGTGAGTCATACGAAATTAGATCGATACGTTCAGACCCTTTTGGACTCTTAACCTGTGCCTATATTTCCAGCACTGTAGTTTACAGTATTTTTCTTCAGTTTCTGTGATAATTGGGACAGTAATGGAATATGTGAGTTAGAAAGGTAAGATACTAAATACTTCATAGCTGAACTGTAGGAAAACTGGCTAGTCTAAGGAATTTCCTTTTGATCTTTATTAGTTTTGAAGGAGAAACTGAAATTATCTTAGGAAATGTAGGTGTAGTTAGCAAATAAAGCACAGAGAAGTGGTAAAGGCTGAACAAACTGGAACATAATGACTAAACTCTGGTAAATTAACTAAACTGAATGAAAACATTGGATGAGGAGACTGAAAAAATTCTCACATTTGTCTTTTTCATGGGAAAGTGTCTTCGAGGGAATATTTAGTCTGACCTTGTCTATGCTGGAGTGGTGTACGTAAAAAGAGCAATTGTTTTATTGTTCTGGATCATATTGTCGTATTATTTGTAATATGTGAGGTCTTTGAAATGATACCAGCACATGAGAGTAAATTGTTTTAAAGTGTTTGCATCACATAAAATGTTTTTACTGGAGCTGAGCAACTACAAGCTCTATTTACGTAGGTAATTTTATAGAGTAAGAATTAAAACTTAGTTATTTTTGTATATATAGAAGTGGTTTGGAAATTCTTTATGAAGTGTAGTACAAACTCTCACAGAAGGAAAGGCGTGTAAATGCTACAGGGGACCTAACATTGAAATACACATATGAATAATATATTAGTCAGTATACAGTACATATAATTAAAATTGAAAGAGTAAAGCAAATTTATAAAATATTTATGCTGAATACTGAAGAACACTGCAGAGAATTAAATGCATTTCTTGGTTTTTTAGCCTGACAGTTACACGCTGCCAGTATGTAGCAGTTTTCCTGAGGAGGTTGTTTCCCACACTTGAGAAATTGACTGTATCCTTACACATGCAGTGAAGCATAACTAAAGCAATAGCTTATAGATATAATAGAGAACAGTAGGATTTTTCTCAGTACAGGAAGCGTAGCCTTCCATCACCAAGTAGAAATGGAAATTACTCAAATAGGTGTTAGAATTTAGAACAAAACTAAATCGCGTAATAAAAAGTAATGAGATACCTTTGAACATAACCTTTGTCATAAGAAAATTGTGATGTTTTTAAAATCTAGTTGCCTCTTGATTTGGTGGGGAGGGGTAGTGGAGCTGGTTTTTTGTTTTTGTTTTCCCTAAACTGTTGAGATGGATTTCTTTTTGTCAGTTAGCTGATAAAATAGTAGTGAGAAGTCAGGACTATGTATGCTCAAGAGGACTTTGGTCTTGTCTGGAGTGACAGATGGATATATTTGAGAATTGCAAGTTTTAACATGAGATATAAATTGGAGGAATTGATTGTTGTAATTTTCCTATTGTAGTGATTAAAAAAAAGTCTGCTCTAATACTTTTCTGCCCTCAGAATAAAGCCAGTGTCTTGAAGAATAAGCTGCACTTAGTGAACAGCTTTCTTTAAGAAAATTCAGTGATAAGAGCTGAAGGATTCTGCTGCTTTATATTCCATGCATAAGGAGGAGTTTTTGATACTGAAGAAATCACTATCGAGCATGGAAGATATTAACAACTGAAGTAGGCAGGTTTGCAATGAGAATAGGTGTGGGATTTGACTGAGTGCCAAATAATGAATTTCTAGACTGTCTGCCAGTAGTTTGGTGCCTTTCTGGATGCCCTTGTAGGGTGTAACAATAGATTTCATTGCTTGTAGAGATGGGCAGCAGTTAATTAATGTTCACTAAGATATTTTTGAAGCAGAAGATGATCAAAACCAGGTTTCAGTACAGCCATGTTTTCTTTTCGGTTACCTGAAGCCTTTATTTCTATTTTAAGTGTGTTTCTGGGTTTTGTGTTACTTATTTGTGATGTCACATTAGGTCTCTTGGCTCAAGAATAGAAGTAATAAGAAATATAGAAGGAATTTAAATGGGAACAAAAATATCATTGTGATCTGTGTTTCTGCTGTTTATTATTTTAATGGGTTTCTTTTTTCCCCCTCTTGTCTTGTCTGTATCTCTTGTCAAATAAAGGCCAAGAAACACCAGGTCTTTCTAACAGAGACGTATGAAAACAACATGAGAGAGCTGGAGTTACTCTTGGACAGCTTTGCTATGTCAGGCCAGCGGACAGCAGGTTAGTTGAAGGTATAAAATGACAGATGCATCTGTCAATGTTCCAAAGTCACTACATTGTGGGAATTCTGCAGATGCCTCTTGCATTCCCTTTTCTCAACATGCTTTGATTTGATGACATGATAAGAGCAGTTCTCACAGCAGTCAAATGGCCTTGCTAGCTGAGAAAGGGTGACGGAATGTGGACCTGCTGTTGTCAGCCCAGAGCTTGATTTACAAATGCTGGGGTGTATATGATCGGTCAGAAAAGGGCTCACTTGCTGTGCTCTAAATCCAACTGAGAAAAAAGTCCTTACAGTATACCTGCAAAGGGAACAGATGTTTTGCCTGAACTGAGCCAAATTCTGAGGCAACCTTCAGCAACTTAAAGGTCGTATATTCAAAAAGGTTGTGTAGGACACATGATACAACACAATACTTTTTACTGTTGATTGTGGACTAGTACTAGATTGCATTCGTTTGATCTAATACAGAACAAATATTTCTTTGTTTACATTAAAATTAATTGTAAGTCACTCTGCTACCTAGCTTTATAAGTTATTATTGTATTGAACTCAACAAAATGCTGCCTGGTTTTGCATTTGAAGTAGTGACTAGCATGAGCAAGCTAAACATTAACATCAAAGAGAGAATTCTTTTAAAGTTGAAAATTTTTCACTTTTAAAAATCTTCATTTAAATCTATCTATCAAAGTTTTTTTTCTGTGTGATTCCTGTTAGAAAATCACATAGTAGACACAAAATGCTTCCAACTTACAGTGCAAGTGAACTGGAGGCAATCAGGCGAAATGCTGCTGAAAGAGCAAATGCATTTATTTTCTGTAAATTGTGGTGGTAATGTTTCTGCACTTTTTAGCAACAGTAGACATAAATGGGTCATATGACACCTTTAAATGAAGATGGACTTTGTTATATTCACAATAAGATATTTTTTCTAAGGCCTGCAACTGTTAAAATTGAATAACAGAACTTCTTGAGATTTCTCTTGCCTTTGAAAGCGTAGGGTTGAATCTGTGATGCATTGATTTCCTCATGCAGGCTATACGTTTTGTTTTTTTTTTTTTTATTTGGGAGCTGGTATCAGTTTTATTCTACAATTATAAATGTAATTCCTGTGGGTAATACCTATAGGTTTACTGTAGATACATCAGACTGAAAAGCTTTTCAAAACTGTGTATTTTCCCCAGTCTTGCAAAGTTCAGTGTGCCCAGGGGGGCTTCAAGCAATTCTGGGGGGATCTGGATACTGCTGCCGAAGTGCAGTTTCCAAAGCAGTAATTGTCTTTTGGGTAGGTTTTCTGTTCTCCCTAGTGGTAAACCTTGCAGAGAACAGCTTTGACCTGTTTTTGTAATATTAAGGATTCAGTAACAGTAAGTTCAGTATTAATTTTGTTTAAGATTTTAAAAATAAAATCTTTTTGAAAGATTGTATTTAAAGAGGTTTATTTATTTATTTTTTTTTAAAAAAAAACTTCATCATCTCTGCAAAGGTTTAGTTGAGGCAGGAAGACAAATTCAGTTCTGCTATGGATTGAGTCTTTATGTCTACTTTTAAAATAGACATTGACTGATACATTTGTTCTACATATTTACTATGCCTCCAAGTGTGAAACTTGAATTTTTGATTGTATTACCTTACTGTGTTTTACTTATGAATTTATTATAAAACATTGTTTCCCTCACTTTCCAAAGAACTGTGTAATGTAATCAAATTTAAATGGGAATGGCTAGGTGTCACTAAAAATAAAAATCTGAAATAAATCTTTTTAGTCTAATTAGCAGATGAGAGCATACATGAGCCAGAGCTGGTTGGGCAGTCTGTCTTTCTTCTTTTTGTTTTTATCTTTCAGCTCATGGAGTTGAGAGTTCTATTTTAAAATCTGTCAATATTAAAGGTCCAGCCCCTTTGTTTAAGTCCTGATTGGGATGTGATTACTGAGCTGTATGGGAAAAAGAAGAGATTTTTAAAAATTATTTTTTTAAATTAAAAAATGGAATATTTTTAGAAGTTTTTTTTTTTTTTTTTTATTATACATTCCAGAATAAAAAACATAAACCCATGTCTTCTCCTTTTCAAGTTACTTTTATATATTTTCCACAGCACTGTTTTCTTATTGGGCAATTTACATGATTTTATTTTGTCCCTGTTCAGTTCATCATATTTTGCAATTATTCAGCAACAGGGTTTGTACTTGATGAAGTTTGTGGTGGTTCTAGTAATCCAGTAATCCGAAAAAAAACGTGACATCAGTATGATGTCCTAAGACTGTTAGCTGCTGTAAGTTAGTGTCCCTGTTTAACACAGGCCACCAGTACTCTTTTGGTCAAAAATCTAAAACACAGCACCATGTGAGATACTACAAAGAAAATTAATTTTATCCTAGCCAGGCTCAGTACTATTAGTAGAAGGTCTGAAGCAACAGGTTTAAGATCTTTCTTACCTGTATACCTCCTGTTGTACCTCTCATTTTCCCAAAATTCTTCCCCAACACTTAGGTGATACTGGTCAAATGCCTCAAGGATTGGATTGTTTTTTCTTTCCTCATCACTGAAGTAGAGTCTATGTAGCAAGGGAGTGCCATTTGGATTATGTTGCTTGTCTCCTGCGTAGTTGTATGAAGCCAGACAACATTTGTCCAGTTTTAAAGCCGTAGGCTTGCTTTCAGCCACTGCAGGAAGGTGGAATCTGGTAATTCTTTGGCAAAGAGAGCTGCCTAGAAAATAGGGTTGCAGCAAAGGCATGGAATGCTATCAAGGCAAGTTTACTGGCAGAAGTCTGTTTTTGGCAAACATGATGTAAATTAAGATAGTTCAGAGGCATGTGTCAGTGACAGTGTTGTAGGTTGGGACTTTAGAAATGAAGATACATTATTTAGACAGGTTGATGAAAACTGAGATGGAAGACAACCCCTACTTGATAGGCATTACTTTAAACTCAATGAGAATGATGAGTTACAACTTCTCCAGAGCTAGAAGTATGGAAGAATAGTACTTTGTTTTTTTTCTGTGCAAGAAGATCACTGCAAAATGCTCCACCTCAAGACTGAGAATTCACTCTTGTAATTGAGCAGATGGGACTGGGAGCCCTATGCATCCATAACTATAGCTGTGGTTGAGTGATAAAAATGATAGTAAGGCAGTACTGGCCTCTGTGTACATGCAAAATCTAAAGTTCTCACAAAAGATCAGGTCTTATGAATTCTTCTTAGATATATGCTAAGTGTAACATTAATACTTGGGACGTTTCTAGGATTCAGAGGTTTGATTAAGGGCACTGTCGTCTCATTAAGAATTTGCTTTTCCTTGACTTGGCAGACCTTCAGAAATTATGGTAAATAGATATCCACTGGATTGGCTGATAGGACAGAGAAGAAGTCTGTCATTGTGACGTGCATTCGTTTAAAATACACTTGTGTTGTACAGAGCAGATCTTGCTCCTGTTACTGAAAGCAATCTTGCAAACCTGCATTGATTTGATGAGGTGTGACTTTAATAGTTGGCTGGCAAGTCAAAGTGAAAAGTTAGTGTCCAATCTGAATAGTACTCTGTGCTTTCTGATACTATCAAAGGGTTGAGAGAGAAGAGCCGAATTAATTGAAGCAATTTTCAGAATGGCTGTTAGCAATACTTTGACTTGTGCATATTCTGAGTTTTACACTGACTACCATTGGTTTATGATGTATAGCCTACAGGACAAATCTATAATTTCTGTGTAATGCTTTGAGTAGAATATCATGCTTATTAGATAATGCTAACCATAGGATTCTTATAAAAAATACCCAAAACTGTGAGTCTGTAATTGCACCTCCTCTAGCTGACAAAGTTTTACGGAAAGCCAAAGAAAAGGCTTAGAGTTTAGTATCTGATTTGGCTTTATGAGCCACCCTAGGTAAATTGTTTAGTGTCACTGACCTTTCAGAGGTGATATCATTCCCTATCATCATTTAGTTCTGCTGGGAGTCATGGTTGTTTAGCCTCTCCGGAGTTCAGATGCAACTGATTTTTCACTTCTTTTGCAAAAGAGGGATGGTATTAGCAATGGTAAAGTTAGTTTTGCTTATAGAATATGGCAAGACAGTACTATAATTTGTTACAAAAGAAGTTTATGAATGCTGCATACTAATATAAATAATGCTGAGAAGAAGAATCTGTCAATAACCTGGTGTTTTGCTGTAACACCAGAAAAAAATTGAATAGTTTGTTCTTGGAAATTTAATATCAGCTGACATCTTGTGACCTCTTGATCAATATAGTATTGTTTTGCTTTCTTAGCACATTGTACTAAGGGCTTTGGAATGCTCAAATGTGTTCATGTGTCCCTAATTAAGGCAACCAGATCAGAAGTCTCCATCTAAAGGTTTAATAAATAAGTGTAGTGGGTATAAAATGGGTATATCAACTTTTAAGTTTTATAATTGAGACATTATGTAGGACTCTACAGACAGATAATTTTTTAAAGAATTATTTTCTTTGGAATGAAGTTTAAGATAATGTAAAAGATTTTTAAGGCCTCTCCAAGCATAACATAGTCATGTGATCTTTGGCTCAGTAAAGCTTTGAGTAAATGAAGTACTACATTATAATAAGCATTCTTAGTCACAACAGGAAAATAATGGCAGGAAAAGTCTAACATACCTAACTTTCAGGCAACATGTTTTTTAAAGTGTGTTACTGTGTGGTTTTAAAGCTGGCTAGTCTGACTGAATGGCATAGGTTTGACCACAGTAGAAATTACACATGAGATTGCTTTCTACATGCATTAGGTAGAAATGTAATCCACAGTTTATGGTTCTGTATCTTGTATTAAAGCTTTTATACAAATATTAGCTGTATTTGCTATGAAAGTGTGGCTATTGAGCTGCATCTCTTGTGGCAAATAAGGCTGCTGTTCAGTGTTTTGTATTGTCACCGAAGCCCTAACTGATTTTAATCTCTCTCATCCAGGGTGAGTAGTTTTCTCTCTGTGGCTTCAAGGCTTAATTTTCATTCTGTATTTTTCTTCAGGCACTTGTAAGGACAAAGATAAATTTCCAAGCCTCTCTGTCCTTGAGACTTTGAGGTGTACCTTGACAGCTTACCGGAACAAGCTGGAAGAGATGTCTAATGAGGTAACACTTGCACTGTTTGGCTCTATATGTATCATGTTTGGCCTGCAGCAGTTTGTAAGCTTTGCTCATAATAAAGGTCAGAAGAGTGGGAAAGTTCAGCTGACAGCTTCATGTATACCCAAAGAAGTAATGTCTGTCACTACTATTTCTCTAAGCCTGCCCTGCAGTGAAGTTTCACTTACGTTTAGGGGGACAGGGAGAAGAGGTGTTTTCATTCTTTTTAGTTTGGTTTGGTTTTGTTTTCTTACTAAACCTGTTGGGGTTACTATTTTCAATAAATATTCAGGAGAATGTGCTGTTCATATCTAGCAATTCAGTTAAAAGATGGTGATTTATGAGTTGGGCAGTGCATACTGCGATATTCTAAATACGCAACACTTGTGCCTCAACAGTCCTTGGTATCAGTTATGTAAATGGGCATGCCCTCATACATTCAAAAAGTTGCATAATTTTCTCTGCGTTTATGAAGAAATCTCTTTTGGTGCTGTTTTGAGGTCTTTTCAAACAAAATAGCACTGTGACAATTCTTCCTTTAAATTATCTAAGACAATAATGGAAATGTTTCAAGTTTGGAAGTCTTTTCCATGGAAAAAAATTTAAATGTTTCTGTGCAGTCCTACTGGCCTTTTATTTCACTGACTGAAAAGTCACAATCTTGCATTTATTTTCTCATTTGTATTGCTAATGTGATTAAATGAATCCTCTTGGGTGTAAATGTTTTACGAATTTGTGGCTTTAAAGGCTGTAAAGAGACATTAACTGCACTGTCAAAGCTCTCTGTACAAACTTGTAATGTTTGGATAAAATTGGCAAATATAGGAAGGCAAGGTGTGATAACGTTGTAAATCTGCCAGTACTGTTTTTTTGTTTCTAAGTTTTGTCTTTTGTTTTGACAAATGCATAGTCTAGCTAGTCGGTCACAATGTGGAAAAAAAAGAAAAAAAAAAAAAAGTAAGTATATTGGCTCTGCCCCTTTATTGGGAAAAGAATGATCTCCCACAAGACCCCTGAGTTTGTTCAACGGACACAAAAATAAGTGACCATGGAAACAATTATACTTTTGTAAACAGCAAGCACTGTTAGGTCTCTCCCAGTGAGATAAGAGAACTGATGTGTATGGTCATTATGAAGCTCTTCTGAGACCCAAGTCTGGAAGCTGCAGAGTAACTAGTAACATATTACCCACAGCGAATTGTTATTTGGGAGGAGGAACGTCACGTGATAGACAGCACAGTTGAAAAGTCGACTCAGCAGGCTTTGGCTTAGTGATGTGCTTTGTTGTGAAACTGTGCCAGAGACAGCAGTGGGGAGACCAAGGGGGTGGCTGCTAAGAAAGCAAAGAGAGTATTCTGACAGAAAGAAGAATGAACTGTCAAAGAAAACAAATCGCAAGCAGAGCAGGACCAACAGATGACCTGCCACAAGACTTCCCAGTAGGACTGTGTGTGACTGACCCTGAAGTTGTCATATGGAGCCAGAGATCACCAAGCACCTTCATGGTGCACAGAAAGGGCAGTGCTCCGTCCTTCTTGGCTATCCCTGCCCCCACTGATAACACTGCTTTTGGCTTTTTTTATTTTAGATATGTTTAGTAATAAAACTTTTTAATAATACAAAAATACACAAAGGGACTGTGAAGGGCGCTGTGCAATAAAACCGGGATGTTTTAATACACAGCAGTATGTGTTTAGTTTTGAGTAATTATGTAGTGGTTCTTTTTATAGAGGGATTTTCAACAAGACCCCACATATTGACGGAGTTATTGTGTACATGTACACCTGTATGTATACATGAAATATGCTGGTAAACTCGTCACATGCCACCTTTTGCTACTGTGTGAAGGGGTTCTACCAGATCTCCTGATTAGACATCAAAAAAAATATAATTTCCAAGACAACCTGTAAATTTTTTTTTAACAGGTCATTTTACCTCTGAGTTGGATCTTAATGTTCAAGTGCCAGCTCTAACCTGCACTATAATACATTTCTATTCAGATGTTTATATTGCTAACAACACCAGGTAACCAGAGGCAGAGATTGTAATGATGTGGTGTAATCTTTTTTTGAAAGGGGCAAGTGGCACTAGTACACATTATGGCCATCAGCTACTTCTAAGGAAAAGTAGCTAACAGTTCAGTAACACTGCCAACAGTTCAGTAGTCACCGTGCCTTTTGGAAGCAGTGCTGCTTTTTGTGAGTGTGTGAGCACTATCTAGAGCTCAGTAAAAAGGGAGACCAGGCTTGTAGCTGGACAATCTCTGCAAAATGCTACTGACTTTAAAAACTTGTTTGCTCTAACTCCCCAGATAATAATCTGAATTATTCCATTTTAAATGCATTTCAAAGTCTGCAGATTTTTTTCAGATATTTTGAGAGTTAATGGGAAGGTTAATAGTGGATTCAGTTTGGGGTTCTGCCACTGCTATTTATCTTAAACCATTGTAAAAGTTATTTTGTGCTTTTGTTATCTCACAATATTTCAATTGTATGGAGTATAAGTATTGTCAAGAGAATTGAAACCAGTTTTATTTTTTTGCATTTATATACAAAATTCTTCCTCTATATTCAAGTGATTATGTAGCCTGTCTGTAAAAGCCTGTTTGACTTCTGTATTTTTCACAGCTTGGGAAAATGAAGACTGTGTGTGAAAAGCTGACAAAAGAACTTGAGGTGTCCAAAGAGAAAATGTATGCTCTAGGTCAAGACCTTAAGGTATGGCTTCATGAACTTAACAGAAAATTTTCAGGTTCTGGGAAAATTATGTTTCTGGATTGAAGGTATCTTTTTTTCCTCTTATGAGAGTAAGTCTGTATATCATTGTATTCTGTTGAGCAGACTAGTTTACCTTGCAAGCTTGTGTCAAGCCATGCTACTTTATTCTGGTCATCACTTTAAATGACATAACTGTTCATTTCAATGATTACAATTCTGTAATAATTTGAAATGGATTTATCAATTTGTAAAGTACTGTTCTATGTTGAAATCAGAAATTTTTTTTCTCAATCATTTCTCAAGAAAAGGAGAAGAGAATTTAATTAGTTGTGCTTATATGAAAGCACATTTTATTAAATATGTTGAATGGTTGGACTCAGTGATCTTAAAGATCTTTTCCAACTGAAATGATTCTATGATTCCATGTCCTTCCCATTGTTAATTTTTTGTTTGTGTTTTATTAGACAACTTAATGTACGTATGAAGCATTGGGGTCATCATTAACAGTTGTACAAAGTGCAGCCTGGAATTTCTGTAGTAAAATCTACCTGGGAACTGATAAAAACACTTAAGAACTCTTTTCTTTAGTTCCTGAGTAACATTTTTTTTTCTATCTCTGTTTTTGGCTGACAGACCACTTTTGTAATGTCCTGTCTGGTTACATCAGTGGCCAAGGGAGTGAGGATGTCCTGAGGTCATGGTTAAACTTAATCTCCCAACTGGCAGTGTATTATATTACTGCCAAAGTAGATTGTCTACACTCCTAGTGTTTCTCAGACTATTTTGCTGCTTTATCACTTCATTCTACTCAGAGATACTTCTGCAACACTTCCTGAATCTTCATATTAATCAATATTTGCGTATGATTTCTCGTTGTCTGATCTGACTTTACTAATTTATGTTCAGAAGACTTAAAACTTCTTCTGTTGCAGCATCTTTGTAAGGTGCTTAAGAATTTTGCAATTCATTGCCGCAGATATTTGTATTCTTCATGCAAGAACTCAGTTTGCTACATGCAGATGGTGATGGTTTTTATGCACTAGGCCAGTTTCTGTTCTGTTTGAATTTTTGGTAATAAAATTGTGTATATGGGTGAAAACTAGATTCAATCTAAAAACATTTGTGTTAGAAATATAACATTGCTTTAATATTTTAATATTTTCATGAAGAAGCAAAAAAGTTGTCATTGTCCGTTGAATTCAAGAGGATCATTCCTATTATTTCCTATATAAGTAGCTAGAATTTTATGTAAAACAAACAATGCTTTCAGTTTGATCTTTAGCAAACTTCAGCAGTGCTGGAAGTCCAGTGCTTGTAGGGGAGTAAAGCATGAGTATCTCTCCACTCCATCTCAGCCATCTTCTGGCTTAAAAGGGGTAATGTATTAAGTTCTTTGTTTACCTTGTGAGATCTGGTGCTGGTAACATAATACATGTTATTTGTGACCATTTCCAACTGTTAGTTCCTTCCTGTGGTCAAACCTCCAAAGAAAGTCAACAAGTTTTTCTGTCATGCAGATGAAGAGTACAGTGGGTGACAAGAGATGTCTGTGTAGCCTACCGCCTCAGCTGCTGTGGGTCAGAGATGTATTTATGAAAGCACTGTATCTTTTCACCAGCTCCGAGAGCTCTCCACTCTGCAGAGCCTAACTTGCATCTCAGTTGTGAGGGTAGAGGGGATTCTGAAGGTCACCGCATCATGGAGCTGTTAACTCTGAGGTGCATTTCTGTGCTATCTAGTTACAAGCTGTGGAGAAGGACTGTTGTCGATTTTTGAAGTTCTGTTATTGGCAAGATACAGTCGGCTTAGCCTGGAGTGTTCTGAACACGTGTAGCTCTATGGCTTTTTACTTTGTCAGACGCCAAGCACTGAACTAAGGTAACATTTTGTAGACTGAAATTCTTACTAGCCTTTCTTTTCCATGCAGGAAGCTCAGGATAACCTGGCTGATGCCAATAAAGAGTTAAATCATCTGCACACTAAGTGTGCAGACAGAGAGACTTTAATAGGGACTTTCAGAACGGAACTGCAGAACGTACGGCAGTGTTGGGAGAAGGAGAAAATACGTGCCACAGAATCTGAAAATGAAATCCAGCAGCTTACCAGGGCTTACCAGAAGGATACGGAGGTATTACCAGAGACAAGATGACTGTCAAAAAGAGTCTTTATTTAATCTCAACTTTATACATTTACATACATGAGATGGTTACTCTCAGTCTTAACAGATTTATCCCCAAAATATCATTTTAAGATACGCATTTTGAAATATGTATTTAATATCTACAAGATCTCAGGACATACTGATTCTCTTTCCTTCTGTATCAGAATAGCTTAGCCTTTCCAGTAATTTTCAATTTTTTGAACAACTAAGTTTATTTAAAGTGCTACACCTGATGAACAATTATTTCTTTCTTTCAAATTGCAAGTTAACAAGAATGGTTTACAATTGGAGCATAGGATAGTGTCATTATCATATGTTGTTAATTACAGATTCACATAGCAATTGTTAGATAGCAAATACAGAATTGAGGTAGTTTTGCCCGTGTGCCGTGAAACCTAGAAGTTCTTATGACCTGTTAGCTCATTGTGGTGTGCTGTATGTGGAATGGCTTCACAAAAATCTTCTTTTACAACAATTATCTCTCTCATATTTGTTTACAGATGTTGAGTTTGTTGCTTTTTCCCCCCAGTAATGCAGTTCTGTATTAACAGTAGTAATTATATTCTTTATCATGGTTGTTGTGCATATTGAGCTCATTACTTCCACAGATTTGGACATGGATGCCAACTGAGTGAAAAGGAAACATTCTTTCCACCTCTTTTACAGTCTGGTATTTTAATAGTGTCCACATGAAGCAGCTGGAATTGTTATACACATCAGATTGTGATTAAAGTGAAGGAAACTAGAAGCCTGGCTATACTGTAAAGTCAGCATGTCTACAACACTGTGGTTTCATTCAACATGTGTGAATTGATTTTTTGGGTCTTGGAATCCTTTTTTTCATGCCAAATGGTTAATTATCATTCTTGGTTTATCACAGCTCAGTCACAAGTGTGTGATGGTGGCACATTGGGTTTCCTTGGGGAATTAGGAGACCTGCCAGAAACAAAGCTAAACGGAACTAAATTACAATTTTTTTAATTGCCTAAAATACCATGAAATAACTGTGAGAAAATGTACCTAAGGCTCAGAAAAAAACGTAGTCCGCTATCTTGGTCATCCACAATTTCTTAATGCAAAACCTCATCTGAGGCCTCTGGAAAACAATGGAAACCTGTACAGTGACTTACTTGTGGCTTCAGAGATGGAGCTTCCTCCTGCTGTGTTGGCGCTGCTGTGTGGCGCGTGTGCATACTGGAGTCAGCCCCATGCCCCTGTTACTGAAGTTTGTTTGTAACTCCCATCAATTTATTACACTGCTGACTGAAATCACTGTAAATGCATGAGGCATGGCTTGCAGAATTTAACTGATGAAGCTGTAAGCTGTGTAAGTACTGGAAGTGGGTGCAGTTTGAATGTACCTGGGAGTGCTAACATGAATGATTAAATGGCATCTACTAATAGCATGGAAATTTTTGTCTGTATCGGGTCATGGTTCTGACCGTTGCCTGAGTGGGCTATCTCTATTTATGTACTGTGTGTAACTAGAAAAATTTAGTAAAAACTGTTTTCTTACTCTGGCTATACTATGTGTGACTGCAAATATGAACAAGGAACTGAGGAATTTTGTAAAGGTCTGAGAATGAGCTTTGCGGCGTTTTATTTCAGCTCTGTGCAGCTCACATCATTACACGTACGATGCATCTCTTTGGGTTTTAACACCGTTCAGATACAACAGTTAATTTTGCTTTTTGTCTCTCTCAGGAGAAGCTAACCTTTCTCCATAGTTTATACCAGCGTTTGGTAGCAGGCTGTGTGCTTATAAAACAATCAGAAGGCATCCTAGATAGATTCTCTTGGTGTGAGCTTTGTGCAGTCTTGCAGGAGAATGTTGATGCCCTGATCTTAGACCTCAACAGGGCTAATGAGAAGGTAAGTGTCCTTAGGCATCAGCTACCTCTATTAAATTCAGTGACATTTGTCCACATCACAGTATCATTAAAAAGGACTGACATTCATCGTATTTCAAAAAGAATTTGGACGTTAATAATTCAATACCATTAATTATGGCTTGTCTACAACTCAGTTTGATGCCATTGCTGTGGGCATGTAAATGTGACTGAAGTCTGTATGAAGTCTCTAAGCTCCACTTTCTGTGCAGGACATGCTAATAGTACTAGCCAATATTAGCCACAGGGACCTAATTAAAAGAAAATAAATTAATCTTACTGATGAAGCAATTCAAAGAACTTAGTCATTTACACTAATAAAGCAAGTCTTTATTTTAGCATAAAACAGAAACAAAATGCATTTACTCCAGAAACATCATCTTTAAATTATATGTTTATGACTCAGAGGGTACTATCTGAAAAAATGCCAGTATATTTTTTTTTGTTTGTTTGTTGTTGTTTAATTTTAACTTTTGGATGATGAAATTTGTATTTAGAAATACACTAGAAAATACTTATTTTTATAAAGCATGTCAATATTTGTTTAAGGGAGAAGCTGTACTTTTCAGAATGACTCTAATGTGAATAAGCTCTTGTGGCCTTTCTCCCCAGAAATCTCCAAGTTTTTAGGGGAAAAAAAAAAGACCTCATTTTAAATAAATCAGCCTGAGTCCACATACTAACATACGCCACTCTTTAGGATTTCAGTTAATATTCTGCCTCTATTGATCAGGCCAGTCCTATAGTCTAGAAGAGTGAGTCCTGATCTTGGCTGCCCTGACATTTTGTTCCTGAGGCATAGGAAGGCAAAAGCTTTTCTAGGTATTTCTCCTCTGCTGGAACTGTGGCCACTCTTCTGGCCCAAGTAAGGGACAGGAATGGTTACACTGAATTGTTTTGACTCTGTCCATCATCTAGTAAGTACCCCAGCAGTCAATGGGGTATTTAAAAAATCTGTATAATGCAGATTGGATGTTCATGTCTTTTTTCCTTTTGGGGTAGAGGAGGATAGGTAATGGGAGGGAAGGGCGTGAGCATTGCTGGCAGTGTTTGGAGGAGCTATGCGTTATTGTTTGCCTTTTAATATAGCATCATTACTGAGGTTGATTGTGAAGTCCCTAGGGCTCTTTCATGTACTTACCGGCTTTTCAGGGATTTGGGGCAGTGTTGTTACCTGTGTTGTACCTGCTTTCTGAGAATAAAGTTTTTCTTCTGCAGTTTTGAAGGTATCTATCTCAATAGTATTCTTTAGTGACAAAGTGTAAGAACATATATTTAGAGCTCATTGTTATCTTGATTCATTCCTCCGTTTAGTTTACATGGGAGTCACAAATTTAAATCACGAAGTTGAATCCCTTTATGCTTGTTGGAAACACATCATGAACTTATGAGCTACTTCTGACAAAAGCATTCTGTATGCTAAAATGTCCTGGAACTATTTTAATACTTAACAATACATGGAATGTCTTGGCTTTCCAATAAAGCAAAAAGTAAAATTAAGGGCTGGTTTTTTCCTTATTACTTGCAATCCTTGCAAACTGCCAGAGGATTGGTAGACTCAGATTACTAATTGAACAGCACAAGATTTGATAACTTGTTTCAAAAAAATATGAGAAGTGTCCTGTTCAGGTTTTCAACAAAGGAGGCCACAGATATTTGCAAGATGGTATAAGGATGGCAAAACTCAAACCAGGGAAAATTTGTTCTTCCACAATATGTCTCAGTTTTGTTCCAAGATTCAAGTATGTCAGGAAAGTATGCAAGATTCAAGTATGTAACGAAAATATCATTCATATGTCGTGAAAGGCTTTTACTTAGTTTTAATAAATATGTTGAAGAAATTGCATTTTAAATTTTGTGCTGGAATAGTCTGCGCTTAAACTAATGTATAAATAAGGTACAATTAAAGTAAAAATGTCTTTTGAGATGTAAAAGAATTTCATTTTAACTACTTGTCATACAGATATCTCACCTAGAATATGTTTGTAAGAATAAGTCCGATACTATGAAGGAGCTTCAGCAGAGCCAGGAAGATGCTTTTAGCAAAATGGCTGAACAGATGAAAGCACAGGAAAGCTGTTGGCAGAAACAAAAGCAGTATCTGGAACAGCAGTACTTGAGTCTCCTTGGGGAAGTTCATGCAAGGGCACAGGTATGGTGCTGTGAACTTCTGATTTTTTTTTTTTTCCTGTAAATATTTAATGGATTATTTCAGTAGTTTAAGCTCCTAACCAATTTAAGGTTATTTGGCAATTTTACTGTATCTTTAAGATAACAAAAACCTCCAGCACTGTGCGAGTATTAACTTCACTTATAATAAGAAATAAAATACTTTTATTAAAATATTCTAGAAATGAATCACTTAATACGGTCTAGCAGTTGATGGTGATTTTTTTGTGAATGCTAAAGCTGTAAGAATGTAGTTGCTTATTTTAAGAATTCTATAAGGCAGCAGTTACTTTTTCAGTGTCATGCTTTGCAAAGTCTCTGTAGAGTAATGGTAATGTGGTGTCATCTGGGCATGAATTTACATCCACACATTCTGACCCTAAGAACCAATTAACAGTTACAGTGGCAGATTTTAACAGTATTAAAGGACTTTGTTATACAGACACTACAGTGAGCAGTGGTTCAAAAGCGTACAATTGTCATGACTGATTGTTAGAAAAGTTATTTCCATTCTAAAATTTTCACTGTTATTCTACAATGACGATTCATTGTCTTTACAGCCACATTCCTTTATGTGTGTTTCAGTTATAAGTGGTGTGAAATAGAGGAAATAAGATACACCTAAGGCCTCCTTGGAACTTAACCT
>NW_008592166.1:356-880 GCF_000691845.1 Merops nubicus | reverse complement strand
GTGGCATCTGGACAACCCTGACTGGGGGCAAGGTTGTCGCCCCCACCAAGACACGTGGCACAGTGGGGAGTCTTTGCTATTACCTGTGCAAGCGTCTTGGGATTTTCGTCTTGCCAGTTCCCTTCCTGAGAGCTTGGAAGGAGCAATGCCCGAACAGGTAAAATGCTGTCACTTCCCACCTGCAGAAATTGAATGAATAATTAATTTTAAAGAAAGTAGTTCTTCTCCGCAAGGAAGCTTTACTGAAAATAATCTGGAGGGACATCAAACAGGCAAAAGCAACACCTCACTCCTCTCCTACTTCACTCTCTGCCCCTTCTCCTTGGCCTGGTTCCAGCCAGGGAGCACCCAGGCTGTCCCTGTCCCCCTCTGTGCCTGTCTGCAGAGAGGGCCCCAGCCTGCAGAGCTCCCGGCTGGAATCACTTCCCAGAGCATGAACTGCTACCCTCACTTCCAGAGAAGAAACTGAGACAGGGAGAAATATCAAGCTTTTCCTAAAGAAATCCAGAGAATTTGGTTTTAAG
>NW_008592166.1:0-335 GCF_000691845.1 Merops nubicus | reverse complement strand
GCACCCCCGGCATCCCCCCCCAGCCGTTCCCCAGCATCTCTCTGCCCACAGGTAGGGAGAGCATCCTGCTCCCTGCCCAGGGGCTCAGCAGCCTCCCCTTCCCACAGCACCCTCTCGGGATGAGGGGTCTAGAAGATTGGGGTGCCCCCAACCCGCCGGCTGAACGCCGCAGCCCTTGCCGAGCAGCAGACCCGCCAGGGTCGGGATTCCAGGGGAACTGCGACAGCTTAAAAACCTGTGCAGCCAAATAGTCACAGTTTGGAAAGCCAGGCTGCGCAGCTGCTGCTCACCTGGGAAGAGGGGCTCCACTCCCCATACCAAATACCCCCGGCCCA
>NW_008592165.1:508-839 GCF_000691845.1 Merops nubicus | reverse complement strand
GGGCACATAGACCCTCACCGGAGGGGGAGGTCTGGTCGCGTTGTTCCACATCTCTTGGGACCTGGAGTGCACCATGCCAAACTAAGTGTCTGAGAGAGTCTTAGGAGCAAAAGGTGTTTTCAGGTCCCACTGTTCACTCTTGGGCACCATCCCCAGACTAGTTACTGAACAATAAACACCGCCCAGTTAGACATTTATGACATTTATTATACATATGCAAGTTTCAACAGTGATTGATTTATGGCCTAGGCCAAGGCCAGGCTCCTTGAACAAGCAAGCACAAGAGGGGGAAGGTTCTTGAGCTGGGACTCCCGTCAGTTCGGCGCCAAAC
>NW_008592165.1:0-334 GCF_000691845.1 Merops nubicus | reverse complement strand
GAGCCAAACAATGAGTGGTCTCTAAAAAAAAAAACAAAAAAAAAAAAAAAAAAAAAAAAAAAAAAAAAAAAAGCCAGTAGCACAAGGACCTTACCTGGAGCTGAAATAAACTGGAGCTTTAAACCAACAGGAGCTGTTGATAACCTGGACCTGAAACCAGAACAGAAACAAACACGAGTCACAAATAGGCTGAGGCCAAAACAAGCCAGTAGCACAAGGACCTTACCTGGAGCTGAAATAAACTGGAGCTTTAAACCAACAGGAGCTGTTGATAACCTGGACCTGAAACCAGAACAGAAACAAACACGAGTCACAAATAGGCTGAGGCCAAAAC
>NW_008592164.1:368-1226 GCF_000691845.1 Merops nubicus | reverse complement strand
CTGCCTGGCTACAACCTCACCAGCGAGGAGGTCAGCTTCAGCTTCAGCACCACCTCGGCACCCGCTGTGCTGCTCTACATCAGCTCCTTCGTCAAGGACTACATGGCCGTGCTCATCAAGGATGACGGTGAGGGCAGAACTCCCGGCCCTGGAGCTCACCCAGAGACTCTGGGGACCTCCTCAGGCACTGGGGCCACGTGGGACCCTGCTCCTCCCTGATGCCAGTCACCAGCCCTATGGAGGGGCTGGGCTCCGAGAGCCTTGGCATTGCTGATGGCCCCACTCTGCCCACAGGGAGCCTGCAGCTGCGATACCAGCTGGGCACCAGCCCCTACGTCTTTGCCCTCACCACCAAGCCGGTGACGGATGGGAGGCCCCATCGTGTTAACATTACCCGCCTGCACCGCACGCTGTACACACAGGTATGGGGCCTGGGGGGCTGTGGATCAGGCTGGGAGGGGGCGTGGGCCGGGTGGCAGGAGGCAGAGGAGGCTCAGCAGGCACTGATGCTGTGCACTTGCCTCCTAGGTGGACTATCTCCCTGTCATGGAGCACCAGTTCTCCCTATTCGTGGACAGCAAGCTTGACTCACCCAAAAACCTGTACCTGGGGCGCGTGATGGGTGAGCTGGGTCCTGCCCTCAGCTGCCCCCTCCCATGCTGGGATATCCAGGGTCTCCTCTGCCCAGCACAGTCCTTGCCTTCCATGGGAGATGAGCCTCCTCCTTCTGTGCCCTCACAGAGACCGGCGTGATCGACCCCGAGATCCAGCGCTACAACACGCCTGGCTTCTCAGGCTGCCTCTCGGGGGTGAAGTTCAACACCCTCGTCCCACTCAAAGCCATCTTCCGCCCCACCA
>NW_008592164.1:0-337 GCF_000691845.1 Merops nubicus | reverse complement strand
GCCGGCGGCCCCTACAGCCTCCGCGGGGAGCTGGTGGAGTCGAGCTGTGCCTCCATGCTCCCCCTCACCACCATCCTCATCCCTCCCGAGATGGACCCCTGGTACATGGGCACAGGTAGGTGCCGGGTGGGACCCCACCAGGGAGGGAGCCCCCCAGAAAGAATCAGCTGTGGAACGCTCGGGCACAAGGCCCTGCGGCAGCCCTGTCTCAGCCGCCCCTCTTTCTCCCCAGAGTTCCCCCACGTGCACGATGACGGCTGGATCGCGATCATCATCGGGTGTAAGTCAAGAGCCTGGCCGGTGCCCCCACCCAGCTCTGCCCTGGCCCTGCACCCCC
>NW_008592163.1:0-10284 GCF_000691845.1 Merops nubicus | reverse complement strand
TTTTTTAAAAACTTAATCTTTCTAAATGGTTATTTGGTTGTAAATAAGTGGGGTATTTTTTCCATAATTTTGGATTTATTTCTTTATTGAGTAGAATAAGGAATTTGTTCATTGTGTACTACACCTATGCGTTTATTTATGTTATGTATACTGTGCTTCAGTGTGTAATTTATCAACCAGCCTTGTTGGTACACAGCTGTACAAATGTGTTACAGTTAACATGATTAACAACTTCCAGGTGGAGCTCTACTTCGGGCAATACATACTGCCTGAAATGTATTTCCTAATGCATATATTTAAACTCTGTCTTAAAAAATGCTAATCAGCATCATGAAGGGTGCAAGTGGTCTTGATCGTAGAGTTTAAGCAATCTCAAGATGCAAACATGCAGTAATCCTATGGCATGCCAAATAAACCACATCTTCTTGAAGAACAAAAAAGGTAGATCAGTGTGTAAATGTGAGTTTAAAACTGTACCCATTTGCTGCCAGTTTCAGACAAACAGGACTTTTACAAGCAGATGCATGAGGGGGAAAAGAAAATAAGATATATGGTAGGATGAAAGCAATGAATTTCAGTCTCATCTCTTTCTTTATTCTCTCTACACCATTAGCCTGCCCTGTGTTTCAGTACTATTTAAAGTGTAATGTTTTAATATTTTTTTTTGTTCTACCATTTCATATGTTCTTTGAAGCAAGACAAACTTTTAACCAGCTAAAGTGTTGGGACGCTTGATTTGAAGTGACCTGAAGCAGTAGTTATTAGTGACGTGTGAGGAGAATAGAGCCAGAATGACTTACAATCTTTTGTTTTATTGTATCATTTGAGATAGAGTTTTCTATTGTAAATCCTTCTTTTTTGCATGGAGTTCTCAGTTGTTACAAAACTCCCTCTCTGCACTTCAGAAAGGAGTTTTCTCTGACCTTTTCCACAGAAATATTTTCCTGAAAGATTATTAAACTTTACTGGATAAATGTACCCCTTGAAAGATATACTGGTGTTCACACACATAATCTAATATCTTAATGATAAGTTATGGTGAATGGAAGAGCAATAATCTCAAAGGCTAATTTTAGCCCAGCCCACTACATCTGATGTATGCTCTGGCTCAGAAGTGCCACCTCAAAAGCGTCTCTTCTCCCACTGAACCAGAAAGAAGACTATGGAGAATAATCTTTTGTCATCCAGTTTGATGAATATCCCCCTCCTCCCCTACTTGTGTATACATTGGCTCAACAAACAGTTTAACAAGAGCAATGCTTGCTTTTCAGAGGTGCTAATTCTCTCTGATCATACTGTACTTCTGCCATATACACAGCATTAAAGCCAAACCACTGCTGAACTTTCTGGCCTAATGAGCCATCAGACTGTGCTAGTCCAGGGAGAGGAGGACTTAGATCCAAGGTACTCAGGTACTTTTCCTGTAGAGGGCAAAAATCAGACTGTTCTCTCTGTTCACTCTTGTGTTTGTAATAGTTGTAAGAAGAATGGAGAACTAAGTCATATTTTAAAATTTTAAGGTGCTTAGAGCTAAAACTTAGGATGCATAGTTACCTGGTAGAAGAATAATGGTAATTGGATAGTTCACATTTATCTAGCATTTTTCAAGTCCTTAAATTATTTTTAACAATACTAATCAATGAAGATTAAAATTTCTTCAGATAAAGGTTCCACATTTTTTGCTGAATCCAAGTCACATTGAATGAAACAGAAAGGCTAACAAATTTAAGCATAATTGAGGGCTGGCAGCATTAGAAAAAAAAAAAATAAAAGTTTTTTTTTTTGTTAGGATTACTTAGAAAGTGTAATTAATATCTTTGTGTTCCCACCCTATTGTTTTTGCTTTCCGTAAATAAAGTAATGAACTTGATAGAAGTCTTTAGCTGGAACAGTGAGTTTTATAAGCAAATAACACATAATACTCATGGGAATTTTATTTTCAAATATTGTTTCTAACTACTCACAGTGGAAAGCTGGGGAAAAGTCCTGATATGGCTTAAGTGCATGGCAGCATTTCCACAGACTTTAGCATGACTACGATTCTGTTGAAGATTCTAAGACTTATATTTAACTTCTCGAGAAACACTTGCAGAAACACAGTTTTCCCTGAAAAATCCCATCTTGAATAATTATATTTTTCTCTTGGATCAGCTGCTCATCTCCTTAGAGACAACTAGATAAACTAAGGCAGCTGACAATTCTAAAATACATCAGAAATAGCATTACTGAGAATAATATTAGCGATATAAGAAAAATAATCACAAGGATACTAGAGTAGAACAAGCCCTCAATTCCCAAGAATAACACTGCCAAGAGACATCAATCACTGTCACTTTTGTACTCTGATTTCATAGAATCACAGAATGGTAGAGGTTGGAAGGGACCTCTGGAGATCATCTAGTCCAACCCCCCTGCCAGAGCAGGTTCACCTAGAGCAGCTTGCACAGTATTGCATCCAGGTGGGTTTTGAAAGTCTTCAGAGGAGGAGACTCCACAACCACTCTGGCCAGTATGTTCCAGGGTCACTCTCACAGCTGTCACTCTCATAGTAAGGTTTTTCCTTATGATTAGGGGGAGCTTCCTGTGCTCCACTTCGTGTCCATTGCCCTTTGTCCTATCACTGGGCATCACTAAAAAGAGACTGGCCCCATCATCTTGACCCTTGCCCTTTAGGTATTTATAAACATCGATAATATCCCTTCTCAGTCTTTTCCGGGCTAAACAGACTTGAGTGTCTCAGCCTTTTCTCACAAGAGAGATGCTCCAGTCCCCTAATCATCTTTGCAGCCCTCTATTGGATTCTCTCCAGTAGTTCCCTGTGTCTCTAGAACTGGGAGCTCAGAACTGGAGACAATACTCCAGATGTAGCTTCACTAGGGCATAGGAGAGAACTTCCCTCAATCTGCTGGCCACACTCTCAATGTACGCCAGTATATCTTTGGCCTTCATGGCCACACAAGCACACTGCTGGCACATGGTGAGCCTGTTGTCCACCAGGACTCCCAGGTCTTTCTCCGCAGAGCCGCTTTCCAGTAGAGCAATCCCTAACTTCTACTGGTGCATGGCATTATTCCTCCCCAGGTGCAGGACTCTACACTTGCCTTTGTTGAACTTCATTAGGTTCGTCTCTGCCCAACTCTCCAGCCTGTCTAGGTCTTACTAAATGGCAGCACAACCTTCTGGTGTGTCAACCACTCCTCTGAGTTTTGTATCATCAGCAAACTTGCCAAGGGTACATGCCGTTCCTTCATCCAGGTCATCGATGAGTATGTTGAACAGGACTGGACCCAGTACTGACCCCTGGGGAACTCTGCTAGGCCTACAGCTAGGCTCTGCGCCACTGTTCACAGCCCTCTGAGCTATGTTATTCACCCAGTTCTCAATCCACTATTTAGACAGGTAGCAATAAAATGCAGCAGCAGTATCCCAGGCACATGAAGAACAAACATTTTATAGGATTGCACTTTAGAAAGAAAAATGCTTTTTTTTCTAAAAAAAAAAATAAAAATCTGACCAGCTCTGTCCTTTGTATCTAGGGTGGAGCTTAACTCAAACCAAGGGAATTAGGCATTGCTTGGTTTGAATCAGGGACCTGGCTGTGGGTTTCTACACTTTCAGGTAAAGTCTCTGTGGCTAGTATCACTGGAATTTCTCTTTGACCCTTTTCCCCTCAACAGTTTATTCTACAATAAAACCACCAATCTTTTCAAATAACGGAATTGTTGGGGTTTTTTTTGTGTTTTTTTTTTTTTTTTTTTCTGCCAGACTTCAACGAGGAGATTCAAATATCCTTCTAGTCTGGATTGAAGCATTTGAAAGAACACAATTCAGCATGGCTTAGATATGAGTCATCTCCCTGACCTCTTAAAATAGAAAAAAAAGTGACAAAACACAATCTTTAGTGCTACCCATCTTAGGCTCCCCAGATAAACAAAGAAGTCAGTTACTGGTCTCAAGCATCCAAGTGCCTTCAGTGGGATTTCTATGCCTACCCAAGACTTTAGACCTCTAAGTCTTCCTGTCTGCCAAAATGCCACGCTGTTTTGAAACATTTGCAAACCAGTGAACAAGCATTAATCTTGATGACCAGGTTGAAATATGCAGACAAGTGCCAGGTGTAATGTGCATGTTGTGTGCTTAGTGGTCACAGATAATTTATGGCATATTCCAGTGCTTTTATGCCAAAAATAGCCATTCTAGAAAACGCAGAAATACACGACGACTTTGATTTTCAGAAGGAATACTGTTCATATATTTTCATATATAGCAGAGGATTTGTAACGCCATTTTTTCTGAGGGTTAAGCAGGGTATGCTGCAGCATATTGACAGCTCACTAGAGTGTGTGCTTTCTTCCCATACCCCATATATATTGTCAAGAATAAAACATCTAGTATAACTGAAGTTAGAATTCCAAATGTTAAAAGAAGTTTAAAATATTGATTCCTACAGACTTCTGATTTGTGATTTGTGAAAATGATTCCTTTGACTGTCATGTACTGCACACACCAGCAAATGAACCAGAAGAATAAATATCTGCTGCATTACTACTGTCTAAGTTTCCATGACAAAGTAAAAGCTAATAAAAATAAAATGTTTCCTAAAATATCTGGAAGGCAGAAGCTGTTTGTGAAAGACAAAGCTTGAGATAAATCAAGACACACAGAGTTCCATATGTATATATCAGTTTTCTGCCTAATGATACGTGACAGCAGGATTTTTTCTGTGGCTGTATCATACCAAGTATGCTGAAACTTTCCAAATGAATAAAATGTTCTATGATGAGACCCAATTGGTCATGCAGTTTTCTTTCTATTTGGTTTGCCTGCACAGTCAGCTCGTGGGGAGGACATGAACAAAAGTCAGTCACCTGAAGATTGCTAAAAGCATAATAAACTCAAAACAAGGCAAGAAATAAAACACAGTCCACCAGTTCTTAAAATGTAAAGGCAAAGGCTAATACAGAGATTATATAATCTATGTTATTATAGTTTACATAAATTTGAACTACTGTTACTTGTTCCAGATAACACTTGCTTTAAAATTCATAGAATTCAGTTAAAAACCCCAATGCAACAATCTATCTGGCATTATAAATACAAAGATGTCTCTGGCTTCAAGGAGCCTTCTCATGCCTTTAAAGTTAAGTTGATATGCTTGGTTGCTTTACTGAGGTATTCAAAAATTCCATTAGTTCTAATAAAAAATGAGTGTCCATGGAATACCATAGGGGCCTCACTTTTTCTATAATGGTGAAAAGGAAAATCAGTTAGAACGTAAAACCTATATTTTGGAGAATGAGTATGTGCTTCTGATTATTTGGATGTTTCTGATTATTTGGATTATAGGACTTCTAATAACAAGGAAGGACTAACTTTCATGTCCAGTCCTACAGAACACATACAGCTCATAGGTTTCTTCCTTATATTTTCAAGAGAGATTTATGATAGTGACTTTGGGAATCTATGGTTTTGGAACTTTAATATGTGGTTATTAAAAAGGCAACTAATTTTTAGAAGACATTTTACTCCTCATTTTTATGAAAATTAGAGTCAGCATGATGTAAAAGTACAAGATTTTTCTAACAAAAATCACCGTTTTCTAAAAGTGCATTCCAAAATATTTTGTATTGAATTCTTTTGCATTCTAACCTTAGTCTATTCAAATATGCCCTATTCATATCACCAGACTGCCTCCCCCTTTTAAAAAGACATTTCTCAAATATTAAGTTCACATAATTTTCAATGATTAACAGTAATTGTAGGCAAAATACAGTATTTGTGCCAAAACTATAATGGATAGTCTAAGTCCTGTTAATGTGTAATAGGTCTGATATAATAGTAGATCCTTGATTAAAAAGCATTGATTCAGTTGTTTTGAGAAGAAAGCTCTACAAATGCTACCTAGAAGTTCTATGAACTTCTACAGTTAGGACCTGAACATCTGAACATTCTCTAGAAAAAAAAGTAAAAATAAATAATAATAATTTCCAACTATATTTAGCAATAGTTTTAAAAAGGAAAATAAAGTTAAAAAATAAAAAAGAGAAGGAAATTGAATAACTAATTATTAGAAGGAAATCCTGATGTTTCATTATTTTTCACAGCTTTCATCTAGTCTTACTGGACTTCTCTTGGTCTGCTTCTTTCTTTAGAAAGCACAGAAGAGCGTAAGAGTTCAACATTGTTATTTAAAGTAGCACAAAAATGCATTGTAGTATTATTTGGCATTATATTCCTAACTGGACACAAGATTTACTTACAGTAAAGGAATATTGTAAGTTGTCTCCAGTTCTCGGCTTCTGTCACTTGTGATAAATTAGAACAATTTTAACGCTGCTCTAATGGATGTCATTCTGCATTTTCTCCTAAACTTGTGTTACGAGACTTCTGTTGTAAAAGACTTGTATCTAGGCAGTTACATGGCACTGTCAGAAAGAATCTTGTTAACATTTAACCCTTGTGGTTATAAAGAGGGGAGGAAAAGTGGTTGTTATGCTGTATTATTGCATGCTATCTCTGTAGATGTAATGTGGGATCAGATGTAAGGTTTGAATACTTATTTGTGTTTTTCAAGCCATCACAAAACACACCTCAGATTTAGGCCTTTGAAGGAAAATCAGAGTAAACAGAGGCCTATACACCTAGATAAAGACAGAACGAGCCACTCTATGAAAGTACATTCCCTGATTAAAGAGTACAGATGACTTCATTAGACTACTCTGCATTCATTTTCTGTATGGATATAATGAGTCTCTCCTTTTCCTTCCATTTTCTTTATACCTTTAAAATTGTGTGCAGGCTCAGTCACCTTTTACCCATCCCCAGTATTTGCAGAGGATAAGGAATTCCCATACATGATCTCCAGAAGAATATTCTTTGTATGGCTTTTGAAGTTACTACAGTGAAACAGAAAAGTCCATCTTCTGGCTTCTGCTAGTTAAGGAAGGAGTTTCCAGTTTCAGAGATATTGCCAAATAAATGAAGCGTCTCTTTGTTAACTAGATTATTTGATTTAAGAACTGCTTCAACCAGAATTTTTGTACAAAAGTATGAGAATACGGGATGGGACATATGCTTTTCTTACAGTTTCCTGAGGGACCTGAGGCCACACTGTATTTTTGATTCCCTGTATCTATACTAAATTAACATTACAAAGGAGAAATTTTCTAACATTGCATTTTAGTGAAAGTATTTTCTCCTGGTGTTCACAAGAAAAGAAAAAAAAAAATCAGCACAGGAAAACAAAGAATGGTGATATAAGCCTTATCCAAAGGGATTCCCTGTATTGAACATACCAAAGGGACAGCTAACACGGGTTTAGACACTCTTTAGGGGACTACAGAGGGTGAAGGTCAAATAGGATGGGATTTTATGTCTTAAGGTGGGAGGGGAGGCTGGTTCATGTATACTGAAAGTATGAGCCGTAAGAGATCCTAAGAGACAAATTAATTTTGATTTAATTGTTTCTGAACAGAGGAAAAGAGGTAAAACAGAATACTAGTGTAGGAGATTGCAAGCCTGCAAAGATTCCCAGGGGTCAGACTTTATGCAAATCCAGGTGTTTCATAGTTCACTCTGCTGCTTCGGTCTCCAGCAGTTAACAAGATTTACACTTATGAGCTAGAATCAAATTATGATTCTGTGAATTTCTATAAATGCTGTTCAACATAATATCACCCAGGTTTGCTGATAGTTCATAAAGAAGTCAGTAAGTATTTGTTATGTATTGAGATGTCAGCTCACAAACTGTATATGGGAAGGCTAGTAAGACCATTTTCTCTTAAAAGACACATCAGTCTCTTTTAGGGAACACTTCAAGGGGTTTTGCTCCTGTAATCAATATATTTCTATATTTGTACACCTAATCACAGTACATCCAATTTTAAGCTAAATTACTGTCCCATAATGGAGTCTCAAAATACAAATTATTAACGTTATTACATTTATTTCTTTTGTTCTTCATGTTACTTAAACTGCAAAATTAAATAACTTCATTTTAACAACTAAGAGTTAAGACAAATCCATTCCTGTAGAAAACATTCTCCTCTGTCAGGACTACAGCATCTTGAACTGCAGCCATTGCTGTTCATTATTTTAGTTACGAGGATTTAACAATTCTGTAGTGTTTTTTTTCTAAATATTTTCCTCACTAAGCCCAACATCTGTTACCCGGGATCTATAGAGAAAAGCTTGTTGCAGCTGCTTACAGAACAAACTGTTGGAAGAATGCAATGACTGGGACATGGGACTCAATACTTTCTCTCACTAGAAATAACAGATTGCTAAAGTAGACAGGTCTTCCAAAAACAGTTGCACTAGACTTTGAGAAACTATTTCTGGCCAGGGAAACAGTTACAAAAAATAAAGAAATATAACTCTGTACTGTAAAGATAGCTATCAACTACATGCAAAAACTCAAGGCTAGCACTTTGGAGGTTAATGGAAACAGTCCACCCAGGCAGGTCTTCATGAAATAGACACAATACAGATGTTGCTGTGGGACTTGGCTTTTGTTACAATGCTGCTAACTCCAAACCAGAGGAAACGCCACACACTGCTCCCCAAAGGACATGCACCCCTGACCTGCAAACATGTCACGATCAGGAAGCCTCCAACTGGGCAAACTCATCCTTGCTTGGGCTTTGAGATCTTCACAGATTTTTGAAGGCAAAACCAGCATAAATATTAACACTGTCTTGCTCTCCCTTGTTAAAGTGTGGCAGGCAACAAACCTATATCAAATTCACCCAAACTGTTACTTGAAGATCTGTTCCCTCTTTGTGTAAAACTGACATGCTTTTACTTGGGTATACTCTAAGACAGCTGGATATAGGGAGATATCATTGACGTGGTGTGAAGTTTACAGCAGAGCAGAGTAACTGCAGTATGGGACTGTATTTCACAGCAAAACTGTTAGCCTGAGGTTTTTGGGAAGCTCACAAAGCCTTCTGTCCCAACATCCCAGGCTCCAGTGGCCCTGGAAAGGAGTAAGGCCCTTCAGCAAGTGTCAGTGCTGCTTACATTCACAAGCTGTTAACAGGGGAAGGTCATACCTCATACTACTGTCAAGAAATCTGATTGATCTATCATTGAACTGTCAACTGCTGTCTTGCCCAAATTAATTGGTACCCTCTTTGCTGCCCTTAGAAAGTAGTTTTTGGACCCAGCTGTGGCTGGGAAAGATTTAGCCCAGCAGGAGCCTTTCAGAGGATGATTTGTTTGGGGACTGAGCCAGTATTACTGAAGTGTTTGAAGGGGCCCACAGGCAGGTTTGCCTGGCCCTTTTTTGCTGCCAGCACCTGGCAGAAGGTTGATTAGGGATGAACGAACTTTTCATAATTAAATCCAGACAGTGATGCTATTTTCATATTTCTCTTGCAGTGAAATTCTTGCATTAATAATAGCATTTAGCTTTAAGTAGAAGGAAAATCTTAGGAAAACTCCTACAACCTTATCTGAGTCCTTTGTTTAAAAAGTATATTTTTAATTAGAGCTAAAAATGGCTGAAGTTAAGAATTTCATTTTCAAGTGAAGAAATAAAATAATTTTTGATAGTATTTGATAGTTTATTTGATAGTATTTGATAGTAATTTTGATAGTATAGATGAATAGTATTTGAAGATTGGGTTCATAATTGTTTTCCATAAAAATCACAAAATTTTCCAAATTGATATACATTTTGACTTACCTGAAGTGCTTCATGGCTGACTTGAGTAACACTATCACGAAATAGATTGTATTAGAACTGTGGAAACTATTTGGATTTGTTCAGAACAAAAGACATCACTTTATGCTGAATTTTTTTTTTCCAAAAATGCCTCAGTTCCAGCAGAGTCCTTGATCACACTATTTGAGGGAAACTTTCCTCGGCCGAAGGGAGTTTATCCAATGCGGAAAACAATATACAGTGAAACATGTCCTCTTCCTAAAGAAATATTTAAGAATTGATGCTTTAACATTTCACAGAAACATAGAAATGCTGATTGAACCTCTGCAGGTCATCTAGTCCAGCCTCCAGTATGAAGCAGGATGGTAGCCAAAACTGTATCAGATCAACTGCACCTTGATCTGACTGTACATGGAAAACCTCCAACGATGGCAAGTCCATCATCATTCTGCATAACCTGTTCAAATGATGG
Organism: Merops nubicus; assembly: GCF_000691845.1. NCBI lineage: Eukaryota > Metazoa > Chordata > Aves > Coraciiformes > Meropidae > Merops > Merops nubicus. Next base: position 145 of record NW_008592163.1, on the reverse strand, counting down.
ATGCTTTGCCATGACGGAGCCTTCCATCTTTCCATGTGGAAGGAAAAATAGTTACTAGTGATGGGTAGGCCACAGCCAAAAAATATACCTTCTGAGGGGGAAGCATGCAAAAATTTCTAAAGGATCATAGAATCATAGAATCATA
>NW_008592162.1:0-1359 GCF_000691845.1 Merops nubicus | reverse complement strand
TTGGTCCTCTGGATTTCCGTGGTGGTCATGGTGACTCTTGATTGGTTCCTCATTCTCCTTGAATGGCAGAATCACACGCTGACCATGCAGAGCAAGTTCTCCATTCTACTTCCTTATCACATCAGCACGTTAGCTTGTCCCAGGGTCGGCCAATCATGAGGTCTTCCGTGCTCTTGCTTTCAGCCCCCACACAGTCACGAGTTCTTCCGTGCTCTTGCCTCTGCCCTACACTTGTCCAGACTCCAGTTCCACAGCCCACTGCACAACTCTAATTTATCACCTCTCACAATTTTCAGTGGCATTTTATATCTCTAAACATCCAATTTAGCTTTAATAACTTTGGGTGCACTGTAAATAATCATTAGATCTCACTGTGCTCTTGAAATAAATACTAAAGAAACATGCTATGATGAGAAATTATATTCATCTTCATCTCATACAGGAAAGGTGTGAATACTTACAGGAATACATGACCTACTTAACTGGCTTTTCTAAAAAGGGGATGGAATGAAGTAATGGGCTACGGACCTTTAAATGAAGAGTGTTACAGTACTTTTCTAAGACACCTTCTTCCCCTCCAGAGAACCTCTGTCATAGAAACATTGAATCATTAAGGTTGGAAAAGACCTGTAAGATCAAGTACAGCCATCAACCCAACACTACCATGACCACTAAGCCGTGTCCCAAAGTGCTATATCTACAGGTTTTTTGAACATCTCCCGGGATGGTGACTTCACCACCTCCCTGGGCAGCCTGTTCCAATGCCTCACTACTCTTTCAGTAAAGAAATTCTTCTGAGCATCCAATCAAAACCTCCCCTGGTGCAACTTAAGCCCATTTCCTCTTGACCTATTGCTAGTTACTTGGGAGAAGAGACCAACACCCACCTCACTACAACCTCCTTTCAGAGAGTTACAGAGAGCAATAAGGTCTCCCCTCAGCCTCCTCTGCTCCAGACTAAACAATCCCAGGTCCCTCAGCCACTCCTCAGAAGACATATTCCCCAGACCCTTCACCAGCTTTGTTGCCCTTCTCTAGACCAGCTCCAGCACCTCTATGTCCTTCTTATACTGTGCTGCCCAAAACTGAACCCAGTACTCAAGCTGTGGCATCCCTCACCAGTGCTGAGTACAGGGGCACAATCACTTCTCTACTCCTGCTGGACACACTATTTTTGATACAGGCTAGGATGCTGTTCGCCTTGGCCACCTGGACACACTGCTGGTTCATGTTCAGTTGGCTATCCACCAAGACCTCCAGGTCCTTTTCTGACAGACAGCTTTCCAGTCACTCTTCCCTAAGCCTGCAGCATTGCATGATGTTGTTGTGACCCAAGTGTAGGACCCAACACTTGGCCTT
>NW_008592161.1:0-903 GCF_000691845.1 Merops nubicus | reverse complement strand
TGTCTGTGTCCATACAGACACAGTCTCCACAGTTACAAATAACAATCTGGTTAGACTTCTACTGGTGTAAATACAAAATTGGATAATGTGTCTAAAAAATATGGGCATAAATTTGTGAACGGGTACAGAAGTGTAAATACCTGTACTAGATACAGTTGGGTACAGAAGTGGAAATACCTGTACTAGATACAGTTCTAAAATGTCCAGAAGCCCTCTCTCTTGTGGTGCTCCAGCACAGGGCAGGTCTCTGGAGCAGAGCATCTCCTGTGGATTCTCCTGGGTGGGTGCTGGGCTCTGGGCTCAGGATTGCAAGTTACAAAAGCCTTGGGCCATCAGAGGAAGATCATCAGCTGGGTTGTGAGCTGCCCATGGCTTGCAGGCCAGGACATATAAAGAAACAAAGGGAGTGTGGAAGTGATTGTTTCAGGCCCTGAGTCGGGCATGAAGCAGCAGTTATTGTTTGGGTGTCACGCTGTGGCTGAAGGTGTAAGCATTCCTTGTTGTTTGTGTCACTCTTTGTGATCTTTAATCACCTTTCCTTTTGCTGATCTCTGTCGAGGAGTTTGTCTGGTTCCTAAGTTCAAGGTTTTCTGGTTCCTAAGTTCCTAATTCTACCCTGTTGTCGCTTTCTCAGTAGGCTTCAGGCCTCTCAGAAGAGCATTAAAAGGCTATTTGAAAACTTCCCAACTTTCCTCTTGACAGTTTCAACCTCACATAAATGGAGTGTGTTGCTATGGAATAATTATAAATTTCTCTCCAGCTAGTTTTACCTTGCATGGGAGGAAATGACAAAGCTCTTGGATCTTGAGCTGAAAGCTAAGGGGTTTTTTATTTCTCCTCTGCAGACAAGCCTGGTCCTCCTCAGAGTATAAAACTCGTAGATGTTTGGGGATTGGATTGCAG
>NW_008592160.1:0-456 GCF_000691845.1 Merops nubicus | reverse complement strand
GAGTCACCCTTTCCTAAACAGCAGTGCTGACAACATAGTTAATTTTGTTGTATGGTTTTTTTGTTTGTTTGTTTGTTTGTTTTCTCCTCTTGGGCTCTGTTTAGGAGACTATTACACCCCTCACGAACACCAGCCAACAAATCCTGTGTCTCCCTGTCGGGAACAGGAGCTATTTGCCTCGAAAGCTGCAGAGAAAGACTTGCAGAAAGGCGAGTGCTTTTCATCTTCTTGGGCAACGTCACCACTCTTGAAACTGCTGTCAGAGGGAGAAAATCTTATATTGTTTACCTGTCCTCCACGCTTTTTTAATTTACTGTCAATAAAAGATAGAATGTTACAAAGAGCGTAGAAATATTTTGTTAATTTTCTCCCAAGACACGTGTATATACAGAGAGAGAGAGAGATGGAGAGCTAGAGCTAGAGCTAGACCTAAAGCTAGAGCTAGTCTCTCTGTTG
>NW_008592159.1:0-542 GCF_000691845.1 Merops nubicus | reverse complement strand
GGGAGTTGTTTTCACTTTTTTTTGTGTGCTTTTGGGAGTTGTTTTCACTTTTTTTTGTGTGCTTTTTTTTTCAGAGACTGAAGGGCCAGAAGTGCTTCCAGGAGAGAGGGAAAGGGGGAGAGACAGTTCTTCCTACCCTTCCCCCTGCTCTCTCAGCTAGCCATCTAGCAGAGAGAGCAGCTCTCTTTTCTTGTTTTTCTTCTTGGTGTTTTTCTTTTTTTTTCCCTTTCCCCTTTGTGTTATTTTCCCTACTTGTGACAAAATTTCTGTGTATAATAAATTGGGGTCCCTTTGGGGTATCCCGCCTTCCCCTATTCACAACCCTCTGTAATAAACTGTTCATTTGCTGCTAATTTTGTTCAGTTTTCCATCACCTTTACTGAACCTGCCCCTGAACAATAAAAGTGGTTTAAACCACCACAGGGAGGAGTCTGCTGTAGATTTAAATACTAAATGTAGCACATATAAATTCTGACCTAGAATTGCCCATCCACTCTAGATGGTGATAGTAGAAACATCTACTTACACTGGAGATTAGTGTC
>NW_008592158.1:0-5359 GCF_000691845.1 Merops nubicus | reverse complement strand
GGGTTCAGACCCCAGCATTTCAATATACCATTTTCAATAGAGGTAATGTGGGTTTGGGTTGATTCTCTTTTCTTTGTCTTCTTTTGGAAACTGTTGTGTGAGGAAATAATTGTAAATGCATTTGCTCTTGCTACTTAATCCCTGTTTGAAAATCATAGTACCATAATCATCATCAGTAACTAGCAATGATGTTGAATAATCATCACAGTACTTTTGTTGTAACAATTCATTCAAGGTATAAGGAGATGGTTGATTAGACATTGTGCTCCATGCTGCTGGGAAGAGATTTAGGGCAGAATCTTGCAGTTTGCTGAGACCTGACTTCAACTCAGAAATAAGCACAAGCACAAAAACTGGGAAAAATCAGGGCTGCTGACTCATTCTTTCTTACAAAATGAATGAGAAAGAAATCATAAAGGCACTATTAAATCTCTCTTGTTCAACAATCTTTTTCAGCATTGGTGGGAAGATACGATAATATAAGAATACAGGATCTCTTTCCTCTACCATGCATGTTAATTCTGTTTCTTGCATGTCAAGACAGGCTTTTGATAATTCTGTAAGTAAAAAAAAATATAGGAAAGCTACACAGTGTATTCAGTGAGCCTTGCATGAATATATTCAATCTGTTGCAGTACTGTCCAACCCTTTGTCACTGATAAATTCCCAGGGTAAAGTAAAAAATAATTAAAAATCATCTATAGGACTTCTATATCTTGTACAAGAGGAAAGAAGTCACATGTAATGCACTGCAAAATGCCACTAAAGGTATGTTGTTAGGAGGAGCCAGACAAATTCTTACTAATTTCAAACATAATCAAGCTCTCTGAACTTAAAAGTAACCTATGTTCAACATGGACTATCAGATTTTCACACTACTGTGAGTTACATACCTGCTTTGTAATAGATATTTAATTTGGTGCTAGATTTTAAATGAGTTAATACATTTTAAACAGAAGAGATTCTCAAAGCCTGAAATTAAATGTCATAGGGTTTGTCTTCAGAGATCAAGACAATTTGTTGAGGATGAAAGGTACCTTTCAGACAGGCTATTCATGTAACATAAGACAGGTCTGTGCAACAGAAGCTAAAATAACAGAAGAAGGAACTGTTTCCAGTAAAGCCACCTCTACTTCCTAAAGAATCACTGATTCCTTAGTGAGCCTAGATGACTTTATTTCTCTCCCAGCTCATTTCCTTTTTGATATCCTGTGGGGCTCAGCAGTTCACTACAGTCAAGCACTTTTATATTTCCCTAATACTAATTAGGGAAATTCGCTTCCTTCTATTAATAGCCCAATAGGATATAGTGTTACTGAACTGCTTCTGCTGCATTTCACAGTTGAAAAAGAAAAATCATTCCATTTTCTGCTAAGGGAGAAGAAATAATTTTAAGTATTTCAGTTACTTAACATTTGAAAAGTTATTCTCACTGCCTGAAAAGTTGAAAGGGTTGTCCATCCTAATCGGTTTTATGGTAAGATTTCATCCTCTAAGGCTAGTAAATAATACAGGTTTTTAAAGTGAGCCTTATGTATCTCAATTTTGCCCACATGCTCAGCTGTTCTTCTGAAAATCCCCACCTAGATGTAACTCTGAAAGTGTTTTTTTCCCCTAAAATTTCCAAAAAGCTTTTTGATGCATCCTTACAACTGTTCAACTCTGAAATCTCTCTCAGTCTTCCACCAGAAGCCACAAGCTGAGCATTCCTATAGCATTCCCATTCCATAATAGCCTGGATTAGTCGACGTTTGCAGGCAATGCCCAACACAGACCAACAGGGCTTAGGTCTTCTATGAACTCTAGCTGTAGACTTGAGTGATTTTTAATTTAAGGTGTTATGATCACCAGTGTACATAAAACCCATACACAGAATACTTGATCACTACAGAAAACAAACAAACAAAAAACACAAACAAACACCTAAACCACCTATGACAACAAATAAAAACCCCACCACAATGATGGAGTTCAGAGTCAGTTATACTATATTTTCTGCCATTTGGAGTATGCTGGTTTGGGCTGGGGTAGAGTTAATTTTCTTCCTAGTAGCTCCTATGGGGTTATATTTTGGATTTGTGCTGGAAACACTGCTGACCACGCAGGGATGTTTTCATCACTGCTGAGCAGTACTCAGGCAGAGTCAAGGCCTTTTCTGCTCCTCACACCACCCAAAACAGCAAGTAGGCTGAGGGTGCACAAGAATCCCGGAGAGGGGACACAGCTGGGACAGCTGACCCCAACTGACCAAAGGGAAATTCTGCACCATATGATGCCACGCTCAGCATATAAAACTGAGGGAAGAAGAAGGAAAGGGGGGATGTTCATAGTGATGGTGGTTTTCTTCCCAAGTAACCATCATGCAAGATGGGGCCTGGCTTTCCAGGAAGTAGAAGAACTCCTCCCTGCTGCTGGGAAGTGGTGAATGAATTCCTTGTCTCACCTTACTTGTGCGTGCAGCTTCTGCATTACCTATTAATCTGTCTTTATCTCAACCCGACAGCTTTTTCTCACTTATACTCTTCTGATTCTCCTCCCCATGCCAACAGGGGGGAACTAACCAAGGGTGGTCCTCAGTTGCTAGCTGGGGTTAAACCATGCAATGGAGGTGTGGGGTTTGGTTTTGTGTTGGTTTTGGTTGTTTTTTTGAGGTTTTTTTTGACCCTCTTCTAGAAAGTAGGAGGTGTGCATTTGAAATTGCTTATGGAACTTGAAACCAGGCTTCTCAGTCATATTTTGAGTGCTGAACTGTAACATTGCACACAAAGACACTTATGGACATCCATTCGGGCTTATATTTTTTATTTATTCAGTGACTTAATGTTTTCTGCTATTTTTTGCCTTGTATCAATTTTTCAGAGTTGCTCCATGTGCAAATTACTCTAGTGGAACTGCACAGTTCCATATTGCTAAGGGGAACCACATGCAGAGCAGTAGACGCTCTAAATCCTGACATATTCTACCCATATGGATGATTTTTAATAATACACTGCACTTCCTTCAACTTCTCAGTCATATTCTTTCACTATAAATTAAACCTCCAATGCTCCTTTATGTGAAATTATTTCATCTATCACGCTTCCATTACCTATTGCACTTAAATAGGTACTTAAATTAATGAAAGGAAATATGCAGAAAGTCAGCCATAAACGGCTTCAATGCTTTGCACCATATGGAGGCCCAGGTTCCTGATGACTACATCTATCTCAGAATACCTTAACCATACTAATCACCCACTACAGTAATCCTTAGTACCTCTGAAAGTCCAGTTCTCCACTACTCTATAAGTAGAAAGATGAAGTAGAGAAAGATGGATTATCTTGGACCATTAACTGTACCATGGGACAAACAGGACTGTAAACCTTCTACTGTGTTAAGCAGTAAGAGCTCTATAGAAAGAATAAATCAAAAATGAAGTAGTAAATAATTGTAAAGGTTAAAGCTAATTTTAGTAAATATAATTTGAATGTATAAATTATACATGCATATATAGATTAAGTAAATCCTAATGTGTGGATTAATGTGAAGGAATTTCTGAAGGACAACGGACACAACTTCATCTCCTGGGAGGTGAACAACCCAGGCAATAGTGCCAAGGCACACGTGACAGGGCAAGTGTAGAGTGTTCCTGAGGCACCCTTGAAGGGCCAGAGGAAGGAACACGAGTGATACTATAGTAGATTTTTGCAGATTTTTCACAGGATGATAATAACTACAAGCAGGGTAGAGGCTTGGCAGAGACAATGCGCTTAATATTCAATTAACAAGGTGCTTGGAGTGCGTGAACAATAGCTTTGTAACCCATCCCGAGTGTATGTTAAACACATGGACAGCTTGAAACTGTGTATAAGCTGGGCTGTTTGGGCAAATAAAGGAGAAGGACCATAACCCTGTCGGTGCTACATCGTTACTCGGGTCTTGCTGCAGTAGAGATCTGTGAATACACAGTTTTATATGTAAGGGCTGATGTTCAGTACTCCTGATTAGCTGTAACTTTAGAGGATTTTAGTAGATCTGCTAGAAACCTCTGAAGCAACACACCCTTTATTGTCTGTGCAATCCCTCGTGACCTGCAAAGCAACTGACACCTGTAACATAGCATTCAACAGCCCTGCAGACTAAAAGATTCCTCCCTTACAAAGCAGGTGCAAGGAATACTTGAGCCAATAAGAAATATTCAAAAGAGAGAGGAAGAGTTCACAAGCAAAAGACAGAAAGAAATGAGTCTGACCTTGCAGTTACAAAGGAACATATTTGTACCAAAAAGACTTTTTAAAGTTTATGTCTAGCAAGCACCAGCACCTTTCCCTATGCATTTAGTTCCCAGCTCCTTCACTCCTCGTGGTTCCCAGCAGGAGCAATGTGGTTCTAGAGGGGCCATGGGGACACAGTCATGAGGGATCATTCCACAGCTGGATCTAGTCCCAGCAATCATGAAACATTTACACAGACTGTTTGAGAAGAGTTCAAAATACACCCATAGTCTGTGTATTCAGACCCCATAGGTCATAAAGCAACATACTATGACAAGTTTAAGACCCACGAGAAAGGCAAATGATAATGTGCTATTGGAAGACAGTAGAAAAAAAAATATCAAGACCATTACCAAAATTCCAGAACAATACGGGAAGAAGGAACCTGGTTTGTCTGTGAGGACACTATTCATAAGCCATACTAGGTACAGAACAGTGGTTCATGCTATACAATCCATATTAACTTGCAATAACGTACTCCTGACTGTAACATTTTCTCAAGAAACAATTTTAACTCAGCCAATTTTTCAGCCACTGAGCTTTCCTCTAGTTACAACAGAAACAGAATTATGCTAATTCTCAAAAGCAATTCAAAATTCCCCATGATTGACTACTGTCTCTAAATTGAGATCAGGAAAAATACAGAGATGGATTTCATATAATCCATGTAATTCAAATAAATCAAATAATTTTTTTAATAAATGACCCATCAGACTCACATGAAGGATTTGTTACCTCCCTTGCAGTTTACATCCCTTAACAGAAGAATTTTCTCCAGACTACTTTAACATTCCTGAGGATTTCACAGGAGATGTTGCAAACCTGTGGTGATACAAGTTAAGAGATAATGGATGAACTTCACAATCAAGTTAAACAGGTGGATAAAGGAGTGGTTTTAGAAAAGGGGGAGTGTCCCGATCCACGTCGGGGGAGGTTTCGATATAATCCCAAGAAGTGAGATTAAGACACAAGCGAGGTCACAGGCCCTACACCCAATACAGTTTTTATTACAAAACTAGAAAAATGTTAGAAAAGAGTAGCGATAGCACAGAGTGAAAATAAAAGGCAGCAAACAAGCAAGAGTCACCAGAGCAGTGACCCCCACG
>NW_008592157.1:0-553 GCF_000691845.1 Merops nubicus | reverse complement strand
GTTTTAGTAGCAACTGGCACCTTTTGACCTTCAACTTTAATCCCACAGCAGCAGACTCCTCTGAAAGTCCAGGCACGACAGGCGGCTGTTTAATGTCCTCAGTCTCTACAGCTGCTATGCCAAAGACCCATCAATACCCCTTTGGGTCCTTATAATACCCTTTCTTGAAGAACTCTATGACAAGGATGCACGGGGCATCTGGACCAGTCAATATAGGGTGCTTTTCTTACTTATTCCTGATTAGGCTCACTTCAGCCTCTACCACAGTCAGTTCTCAAGATCCTCCCGTCATTCCAGTGACATACTCTGTCCCTCTATGATTCGATGGCAATAGGGTGCACTGTGCACCCATTCCAGTTACATACTCTGTCCCTCGATGATTCGATGGCAATAGGGTGCACTGTGCACCAGTGTCCACCAGGGCTCAATCCTTCTGTGGTTTAAACGTGCCAGGCCACCAAATCCACACAGTCCAAGAAACTCTGTTGTCCCTCCCAGCTGGATGCAGAGCCCCTATAATTCCAATGGTAGTACCCATTATTCAAAAATGGGT
>NW_008592156.1:2415-2751 GCF_000691845.1 Merops nubicus | reverse complement strand
TGGAGAACGTGACGGTGCTGGGCGAGGACGTCATCGTCAACGACGAGCTCTACCTCAACGGGGCCAGCGTGCTGCCGCACAAGTCCATTGCCGAGTCCGTGCCGGAGCCACACATCATCATGTAGCGGCCCCTGGTGGGCCCTGTGCTCCTGGCACCGCCGGGATTAAATGCTCATATTTCCATCTAGCGCTCAGCGTCACCCGAGTGCAGCCAGGGCTGGCCTGGCTTCCCCTCCCCACCTCTCAGGGCACCACATAAGGAAGAATAATTTAATGCTGCGTTTCATGAAGTCGGCCCCCAGCCGGGGGCAAGTTAACAGCCCGAATGCCCGGCGA
>NW_008592156.1:1336-2344 GCF_000691845.1 Merops nubicus | reverse complement strand
GCTGCCACGGAGCCCAGGCCTTGGGGTCCCCTCCCTGAGAACGGCCCACGGGGCAGAGAGGTGCTGGGCAAGGGGGACACTGGCCCCAGAACCTGACATCGGGCCTCCCCACTGTCTTCTCCTTCCCTGTAGCCCCCAGCTGTGTCCTGGCCCTGCGGCCAAGGGCCCTGTGGCCCTGGGCAGGGTGAGCATCTGGGCTAAGCCAGTTTTTCAGCTGGGGGAGCCCATGGGGCAGGGCTGGGCACTACGAGCTGGCTGGCTTGGTGAAGTCGTCCACCCCTGTGATGGTGGCCTTGCAGAAGAAGCAATCCTTGTTGTTCATCAGGTGCTGGTTGATGCAGGCTCTGGGACAGAGAAGGAAAGAGCGTGAGCCTCAGCCCTGCCCGGCACTTTGGGGGCCAGGGGCTGGCAGTTGTCTCTGTTGGGGTGACACGCATGAGCTACTCACTTGCATGACTTGTGGGAGCAGGGTCTGAAGATGGCCGAGATGGGGTGTGCGTAGCAGATGGGACACAAGTCTTCCTCGCTGGTGGGCTGCAGGTGGGGGCACCAGGTGGTCAGTGGTGCCAGCAAGGCCCCCAAGTCCTGGGGCAGCTGTGCCGGGAGCAAGGGCTGCTGCCAAGCACAGGGACTGGGCTGGGGGACTCACCAGTGTGGTGGCAGCTGCCTGCTTGGACTCCTCACTCAGGTGGCTCAGCATCTTCTCCACCTTCGCCAGCTCCTCAGTACTGATGTACTCTGTGTCTGGGGACAACCGGTGAATATCACTGTCACCCTCAGAAGTCCTGGGGCAGCTGTGCCGGGAGCAAGGGCTGCTGCCAAGCACAGGGACTGGGCTGGGGGACTCACCAGTGTGGTGGCAGCTGCCTGCTTGGACTCCTCACTCAGGTGGCTCAGCATCTTCTCCACCTTCGCCAGCTCCTCAGTACTGATGTACTCTGTGTCTGGGGACAACCGGTGAATATCACTGTCACCCTCAGGCTGCCCCATGATGCAGTGGGGGGGGGT
>NW_008592156.1:411-1310 GCF_000691845.1 Merops nubicus | reverse complement strand
CCCTTGAGGACCAGCCAGGACAGGGAGCCTGCTGCTGGGGACAGGGACCCCCGGGTTGGGGGCAGGCAAGATGGACATCAGGCACCATGAAGGGTCAAAACTGCTGCCAAAAGTGGGCACAGGACAGTGCCCCATCCCAAGTGCCACTGCTCCAGGACAGCACAAGGGCCGTGGACCCCTGCCCATGGGGCTTAGGCGGCTGGGACATGTGACGGGGGACACAGATGGCAGCAGCCCAGTGCCCCCATGCCAGCCACGGGCGGGAGGCCAAGCACTTACAGGTGTGCAGGGAGAAATGGCGCTTGTCCGTTGCCAGGGCGGCAGCGGCCAGGGCCGAGGGCTCGGCGTGGCCCAGCAGGTACTGGATGGAGGGCAGCTGGAAGCAGGGGGCCGCCAGCAGCAACGCCGTCGCTCGGTCCGCCCTGCAAAGGGATGCGGTCAGCCCTCGGGACACCCTGTCCTGCTGCCACGAGGCCATCCCGCTGCGTCCCCTACGCCGCTGGCAGCACCGAGGTGGGAAACTACGCTTGGGTGCAGCTGAAGGGCAGCAGCTATCCTCCTGCTCCTGCTCCTGCTCCTCCTCCCCGGCACCGGGGATCGATGCGGTGCATCAGCGCTGCCCATTGTGCTGCAGCACCATAAGGGTGCCGGCAGAGATGCCGCAGCAGCCCCACACCTGGGGCTGTGCCTGTTGCTATGAGCAGAAGCGTAGGGACCACAGGGCAAGCGGGTGCCCCCAGAAGGCAAGAGGGAGCAGTCACAACCTTGGTGGGCACAGGCAGCACTGACCAAGGACACGAATTAAGTAGCTCCAGCAAGCAGCAGTCTGGTGGCCTGTTCACAGCTCCTGGCAAAGGAGCAGAGCTAGCTCCATGGCGGGCCCTGGGGGGCGCAGAGCT
>NW_008592156.1:0-359 GCF_000691845.1 Merops nubicus | reverse complement strand
GGCGCCGGGCAGCCCCGGGGCTGGGGTGCAGGGGGTTAACAGCCCTTTGGCTTGCAGCAGCCACAGCAGCCAAATTAGCTTTTTGCTGCCCTAATGGAAACCAATTACCCAGCCTGGCTTTCCACTTCCCACTAACGCACCCGGGCTCCAGGTAATGACATTCCTGCATGTCCGTGTGGGCCCCCCCCCGGCCCTGCTTATGACCAGGGATGCTGGGAGAGGTCTCTACTGGATCATGCAGGGGGTGGTGAGGACAAGAGCAGCAGGAAGGACCACAACTAAGCTAAGCTGCTTGAAGGGACGATGGGATGCAAGGGGATCCCAAGAAGGGATGATAACTTCATCATGACCCACCACCA
>NW_008592155.1:2147-2445 GCF_000691845.1 Merops nubicus | reverse complement strand
CCGGGGGGCTCAGCTCTGCAGCAGGGAGGGGGCCGGGGGTGCCAGTGGGATTAAGGATTTAAGGTCTTGTCTGCAGGGATCCCAGTGCAGGGGGGGGTCCATGGTCGCCTGGGGGGGCTTCTCCTTCACTAATCCCACAGAGCCCAGGGCAGGGAGGGCTGGGGGGAGGGGGCTGCAGCCTGAGCCCTCCCGTGGTTATTAATCACCCTCCCTGTTTATTGTGGGCGATAATTTGCTGCTGTTTAACTCCACTGACTAATTAGCCCTGGCTAGGGAGCGCGGGCGGCACTCACCCAGG
>NW_008592155.1:685-1777 GCF_000691845.1 Merops nubicus | reverse complement strand
GGGCAAGCCTGGGGGTCCTGCAGCCCCCCCAGTGCAGCCCTGGCAGAGCTTGTGACACCAGAACCGGCCCTTGCTCTGGCCCAGCATTAACATGCAGTAGGTGCCTCTGGTTGCCAGAGCCAGAGCAGGGCACGTGGAGCACAGAGCTGGCACCACCGCCCCAAAAATCTCCCACCCATCTCCTGCACTGCCACAGTGATTGGTATTGCCTGAATCGATTGGTCACCAGGCCTGGGGGGAGGTCAGACACATCAGCCACCCAGCGTGGGTACAGACATCACCCAGCTCCCACCACAACCCTCACCCAGCTCCCACCACGACCATCATCACCCAGCTCCCACCACGACCATCACCCAGCTCCCACCACAACCCTCACCCAGCTCCCACCATGACCATCATCACCCAGCTCCCACCACAACCATCATCACCCAGCTCCCACCAAAACCATCACCCAGCTCCCACCACAACCATCATCACCCAGCTCCCTCCACCACCAGACCCCTGCTTGGGCTTTGTTCAGGATTTTAACCAGGCTCCGACACCTTGTGCCACCAAACCAGCCAAGCAGAGGCAGCAGAGATGCCACCCGAGCTCCCAGATCCCCACCAGGGCCATGCTGGAGCTTGGCACCACGTGGCCACGAGCTCAAACCAGACCCAGGGTCCCCCATGCGCTGGCAGATCTGGCACTGGGGTGTGCTGGTCCCTGCTGGGCTGTGTGGGTCCCCCTGGCTCTGACACCCACCCCTGCCCTGTCTCCTGGCTGGGGCAGCGAGCTTGGGGAGCACTCAGCTTTCTGGGGGGACACCAGGAGCCCCCCAATCCCCCTCCCAACCACCTGGAGCTGAGGCTTCAGCTCAGCCCACAGGTTCCCCCATCCCTGATGCTCCATTTTCCAGCTCTTGATTTCTCATTCTGTCCCTTCTGCTTTTATGGGACAAAAATAGAAAGAAAGAGTAAAATGATGAGAAAAAAAGGAGACCCCCCCATGTTCTGTGCTGGAAAAGGGCCTTTTAGGGGGTGCAAAACTGGGTTTTATCTTATCTTTTGTAAAGAATAAAGCGTTTGCAGCCCCTTCCCTCCTATGGCAGCT
>NW_008592155.1:0-625 GCF_000691845.1 Merops nubicus | reverse complement strand
GGTGACCTGACCCCGCAGGGAAACTCCCGGGGTGCGGAGCAGGGAGGGGGCTGCAGGTCTCTGCTCCTTCACCCAGCAGGAACAACCCCAGAGCAGCCCCGGGGCTGCCCCAGGGCACCAGCTCCTTCTGCCCCCCTCGGAGAAGGAAATCCCCACACTCGTGACCTCGGCAGCACCAAAGTTCTCCCCATCTTCCCACTACAGGGGGAAATAATAAATTGCTTGGCACTCTCGGGCTCGGGAGGTTCCAGCTCCTGCCCATTGAGATGCTAATTTTGACTTTCGGGGGTGTCGGGAGCTCTCCCAGCACAAAGCACCAGCGGGATGAGGTGCCTCCGGGGCAGCTCCGGGCCAGTGTCCTCCCCCGAGCCACCACCCCGAGACCTGCTGGGCGGGGACGGGGACATCAGGACACCCAGGACTGGGGGAGAAAGTGCCTTGGGCTATGCTCACACATGTCCTAGCTCTTCATGTCACCCATAATCCCTTTTTTCTTGCTCTTTTCATTCATTTTCTTCCTCATCACCCTCAACACCCTCCCTCGGCAGCTGCCAGGTGACTTTTCCCATCGAAGGGCCATCGAGACAGTTTCTCACACGGGACAGCAGTGGCCGGGTCTTGCTCC
>NW_008592154.1:945-1231 GCF_000691845.1 Merops nubicus | reverse complement strand
GTGGGAGTGTGACCCCGCACGGAAAGGAGCCGACTGCTTCGCATCGGCTTTCCCCCCCCACCCTTTTCTTTATAAGCACCTTCCGGTGCTAAAAAAAAATGATAAAGCTTTGCAGCCTATACAGCAAGCAAATGCTACTCCAGAAGATCTAGCCATGCACTAGGAACACTTCAGCATGTACCCGAGCCTAAATATGTTTGGAAAGATGGGGGGAGGGCACTTTTACCCAGCTTTCATCAATGCCTGCTTGAAGAGAGACAGAAATAATTAAGAAAGAAAGGAAGGG
>NW_008592154.1:0-914 GCF_000691845.1 Merops nubicus | reverse complement strand
AAAAAAAACCCTCCCCTCCCCCCGCCCGAGCAATCATAATACATTGAAATTTCCCAAAGTCTAGTCAGCTGCACAAAATAAATGTTTCTGGAGCTAGAGGATCATGTTGCAGACGCTTGTGATTGCAAGACCTAGATTCCTTTCCCTGCTCCCCCGTCTCTTTCCTTAGGTGCTTTTTAGCATTATTATTTGTTTTGGGAGGGGGAAAATCATCTTCGCTTCAGCCTCTTGCTAGAGGTCCAGACTGCTTACGTCTGAGCGCCCCTTATCATTTCAGTGAATGGCAATTGCAGCCTTGGTGCTGTTATAGCAATGAAGCTACAGACGTCATTGCCTCCTGTTGGACGTGAGATGTGTCCAAGCATCAGCCCCTTTCGCTTAAAAAAAACTCTTTAACTTCCACGCAGCCGACAGGCAGGCTTTTCTAAGATCCTGTGGACCTAACATTGTACTGATAGAGTTGTATCTTTTTTATTTATGTATACATGCACACATAGACAGGTGTGCGTGTGTATGTGTGTTTGTGCCTATATATAGAGAGAGAGACAGAAAGAGATAAATTAACGCTGCAGCTATATTGCAAGCTCCTCTAAATTCCTGCTCGTCAGAGGAGCTCTCTGCATCGTTTTGTTAAATACAGCCCGGCGGGAAAGCCATCATCAATCAATTTCGGGTAACAAGGAAGACTTGTTGAGCACCTTGTTCTCCAGACCCCGTGAAGATGCTGGGCTGCTGGAGCGTGGAAGAGCCAGGATTGTGCCCTGAACTTCACCCACTTGGCAGCCGCTGTTCCTAAACCATTTCCCCACTCCTCCCCTGCCTCTTTGCCTCCCGGACATCTGCTCTTTAAAGTTGATCTGAAGGGGAAGCAGAGACGAGCTTGTGCATAGTCTGGAGGGTAAGTTGTGTCCTCG
>NW_008592153.1:0-1210 GCF_000691845.1 Merops nubicus | reverse complement strand
GCTGCGAAGCCGGCGGGGCTGGAAGAGGCACGAGACCTATCAGGTGTTCAGAAATCACAGGAATTCACACCCTTCTGCAGCTCCCAGTCTGTAATTATCTAAGCACCTCAAACAACCACCACTTAAAAGACACTGATAGGTTAATCATTTCTTCTGCAACTCTTCTACTTATTTCACGTCGAGGTAGAGCAACACTTAAGAGCAGCTAAACTGGACTATTTTTTTATTCCCATTCCCAGCAATCAAACGAAAGGCTGTAAGAAGCTGAGAGCACAATAACAAATATTTAGCTAAAATGCAGAAAAGGAGAGGAAAACCACAGTGTCCTGGGGAGGTGGGAGGCTGTGGGAAGCCCCGAGGCTGATGATGGGCTCCTGGGCCAGCACTCAACATCTCCTCAGTCCAGCGCGGTGGGGTCTGAGCAGGGTCAGGGACTGGCTGGCACAACACCCCAGCCTGCTTCCAGTTCCAGAACAGCAGCACTTCCAGTACCAGAACAGCAGCACCTGGCAGGCAGCGAGTGTGCCCAGCACTCCCAGCCTCACCCAGCTGGGAGCCTCACCTAGATCAATGCTTTTTACGACTAACACAAATCCTCCCCAGAAACGAGCTCCCCTTGCTTGTAACACATCCACTCCACAGCCAACCGCCTTTCCCTGGGCTCTGCCTGCTCGCAGGGACCCCAGGCAGCAGGTACCACAGGCTGCCACCTCTCCCTGCATTTGCATATTTTTTTCCCTGAGCCGCATAACATTTCGGAGAGCCCGTTAATCACCCGGCTGCGGGAAGGAGCTGCTGCAAGAAGCAAACCCACCCTTCCCGAGGCGCCCGGGGTCCCCTCCACCCCTCCCCTCGCTCACAAAGGACGCAGCCCTCGCCGCTCTGCCGCAACGGCAGGTGCAGAAGGAATAATATGCCAGGAAAACAACTTTTCCCTCCCTCTCTGGTTTGCCCGCGGTGCCGTTAGGAACGCAAACCCTTCTGCAATTTGGTATTTAAAAGTAATAAAATAATGGGGTGCAGAACTTATCCCTTTTAATTTTTTAAGTAATACATTTGATTATTTTAATCTCGTCAGTGCTTAACTGAAGGGGTTTAAATATGCATCAGTTTGGTTTGTTTTATTCATTAGAAAGCTATTGAGTAATTCAGCATTATTCTTTGTAAAAAATAAAAAAAAAGGAAAAAAAAAAAAAAAAAACAAAAACCA
>NW_008592152.1:255-968 GCF_000691845.1 Merops nubicus | reverse complement strand
TATGGATAGGAGAGCTGACAAAGATATTGTTGCTAACCTTAATTTTAAGGTTTTTTAAGCATCACAATAACAAAAGGTTGTAGCACATCAGAGAACATCTATTTTAACTGCTGAAATATTTTGCTTTTGTCAGCAGTAACATATGCAGGCAAAGCATTTTCCATAGTTACTCCTAACGCTGCTGAAAATATCTACATACTACTGTGCAACAGTTTATGTTTGAATTTTTTTTAATGGAAACTAGCAAAGCAGAAGCTTTTGCACTGTTGTTTTCTTATTGAAGTATTGCAGCTCGTTGACGTGGTTCTTCATTTGTGTTTCTGAAGCAGTTCTTGTGGGAATGATATTTTGGGACCAATTAATACAGTCAGATTAATTGTCTTGCCACAGGTGTGTGTACTGGGGAAAAAGTTTGATTAGTTTCTTGTGGGAAGTAAGCCATAAATTTAAAAACTTAGAATTAATAGACTTATTTCCAGAATAAAGGCCACTTCAGGTGTAACCATCACTAAGAAAACTCTTTACTGGAATACAAAGCATGGGTTTTACCTAAACTAGAAAAAAAGAAGGCAAGCTGAGAAAGAAGAAATTGTTCTTCTTCAAGTTCTCTGTACAGTGCTTTTAACATGTTACCACATTTGTTCTGTGACTGGCTTGTAATCAACACCTTGGCAACTGGCGTGTTCCAGCTCACGCCTTTTTGTATCCCCATT
>NW_008592152.1:0-223 GCF_000691845.1 Merops nubicus | reverse complement strand
CAACTGGCGTTTTCCAGCTCACACCTTTTTGTATCCCTATTTAGGACAGGCATTGTCTAGAATATAAGGGTATTTATGGCTATTTTTTGCTACAGAGCAAAAGAATATCATTAGCCTGTGCCAACAGCATTGTTCAAACGTGGAGTCAAAAGCCCGTGGTAATAAAGAGTTTACATTCAGATTTTAGAAAAGGAGTTTTTTTGCTGTGGTGGCATGCATGCAC
>NW_008592151.1:0-1033 GCF_000691845.1 Merops nubicus | reverse complement strand
GTGACCCCCAGAAGGACCCCAGGGGTCCGGGTGACACCCTGGGGGTGTCTGAGTGACCCCCAACCGGGACCCCCACAGCTCCAGGTGACCCCAACCCGTCAACCCGTGGGTCCAGGTGACCCCAACCGGGTGACCCCCAAGTGCGGGTGACCCCCCAGAGGGGCCCAGATGTTGAGGGGACCCCCTGGAGGTGTCCGGGTGACCCCCAACAGTCGGATCCGAGGTCCAGGGGACCCCAACAACTCAACTCAGGGGTTCAGGTGACCCCAAAGAGGTGACCCAGATCTTCACGTGACCCCCAACAGGTCAATCCATGGGTCAAGGTGACCCCATAGAGGTGTCTGGGTGACCCCCAACAGTCGGATCCGAGGTCCAGGGGACCCCAACAACTCAACTGAGGGGTTCAGGTGACCCCAAAGAGGTGACCCAGATCTTCACGTGACCCCCAACAGGTCAATCCATGGGTCAAGGTGACCCCATAGAGGTGTCTGGGTGACCCCCAACAGTCGGATCCGAGGTCCAGGGGACCCCAACAACTCAACTGAGGGGTTCAGGTGACCCCAAAGAGGTGACCCAGATCTTCACGTGACCCCCAACAGGTCAATCCATGGGTCAAGGTGACCCCATAGAGGTGTTTGGGTGACCCCAACCAGTTGTCCCATAGATCCAGGTGACCCCAACCGGTTGACCCATGGATCCAGGTGACCCCAACAGGTCAAGCCATGGGTCACGGTGACCCCAAGGAGTTGACCCCGACATTCAGGTGACCCCACCAGGACAACCAAGCCCCCATAGAAGTATCTGGGTGACCCCAACCAGTCAACCCACAGCTTCAGGTGGCCCCAACCAGTTGACCCTGAGATCCAGGTGACCCCATGGAGGTGTGTGGATGGCCCCAACCTGTTGACCCAGAGGTCCAGGTAACCCCAACCTCTTGACCCATGGATCCAGATGACCCCAACCAGTCAACCCACAGGTTCAGGTGACCCCAACCAGTCAACCCACTGGTTTAGGTGACCCCAACCAGTCAACC
>NW_008592150.1:3552-4922 GCF_000691845.1 Merops nubicus | reverse complement strand
CGGCTCCATCCCCTCGAACCTCACCTTGTGCCGGAACTGCAAGAGAGGAGGGGAGAGGGGGCAGAGCTGCCTCAGGAGCTGGGATGTGAGAACGTCGCGCTGTGGGGCTGTGTCCAGCCCCAGGGCTGCTCCCTGTCCTAGTGGGTCTGGCCACAGAGGGGCCTGGGGACAGGTCACAGATAAAAGCACCCAGAAAGTGGGACTAAGAACTGGCAGCAGATGACTCTACAACAGCCCATCACTGACCCAGCTCCTGGGCCTCCAGGATCAGCCCCAGCTCCAGCCCTCACCTGCCAGAGAACCTGACTGTCAACAGCAGCAGGAAGCAGCTAGAGGCAAAGGATGGGGAAGGATGGGACAAGGGAGGTTCAGAGCAGACAGAAGGGAGAAATTTTTGACCCTGAGGTTGCTGAGCCCCTGGCCCAGGCTGCCCAGAGAGGTGGTCGCTGCCCCATCCCTGGAACCATCCCAGGTGAGGTTGTTTGGGGCTCTGAGCACCCTGCTCTAGCTGCAGATGTCCCTGTCCCTGCAGGGGGGTTGGACTGGGTGACCTTGAAAGGTCCCTTCCCACCCAACCCAGCCTGAGATTCTGTGCTGGTGGACACCGACTGCCTGTGAATTCCTGCAGCCTCCTGCCTGCTGCCAGGCCCCCTCTGCCCGGAGTCTCCCAGGCTGCCCTCACCTCCTTGGCTTTGCTGAAGCCCATCCACATCTTGAGCCTGCGCACGAAGAGCTCGACCATCTCGTAGTCCTGGGGCTCAAAGGCAGGGCGGTACAGCTCAAAGTGCATCTCCCGGTAGCTGTGGATGAGCACCACGGCCAAGAGCCTCAGCAGGATCCACGCCTCCAGGACGATGTAGCTGGTGCAGAAGAGGCAGTAGAGGCCCGAGGACTCGGGCAGGCAGGGCCGGAGGCTCACGCTGCCCCGCAGCATGGCAAAGAGCAGCAGGAGGCTGCTGCCCACGCTGCGGAAGGACTCCGAGCAGGAGGAGAAGAGCTGCAAAGGGAACGTTGGGGTGAGCAGGGATCGGTGGCAAAACTTTGCCCTGCCCCCCAGTATTCACTAGCCCATCTCACAAAGCGTAAGCCTCGAGGAGCAGCCCACAGATCAACAGTGATGGGGCCAGGGCAGAGCTGGAGCACCCAGAGCCCCGGGGGGCTCTGCTGGGAATGCCAAGGGGCAGCAGGGACTTACCAGGGACCCGAGCTGGGCGTAGGCCAGGATGAGGATGCCACACGCCAGCCCCGCAGCACTCAGCTCCCTCAGGGACTTCTGCAGGGTCTTCCCAAAGACTGACCACTGCCTGACAAAGCGCAGCTGCCGGGCGGCCTGGGGCCAGGGGAGAGGGGGGGTCAGTGGGGGGACCCCC
>NW_008592150.1:257-3499 GCF_000691845.1 Merops nubicus | reverse complement strand
TGCTGCTCTGTGACCCGTTCAGTTTATGATGGTTGGACCTTATGAGCTTAAAGGTCTCTGCCAACCACCACGGCTCTGTGACAGGCACTAAAGCACAGTCCCTAGGGTCAGGACACAGGGCTGTCCCCAGAGCTGGCCCTCGACTGCTTCACTGCCACCTCACAGCCTCCACGTGTGTGGGGCTCTGCTCCCTCCCAGCCCCGAGCACCTCAGAGGAGCACCAGGGTACAGCAGAGCTCCTCAGAGCCTGTCACGTTACCTGTCTCTGTTTCACTGAGCACTCAGCCCCCCTTGTACCTCTCTAAAGCAGCTGTGGCCAACGTGTCACGGAGCAGGGCTTCTCCTGCCTTCAATACCTGAGCTTCCATCTCTCCCCTCCTATGACACGGGTCTTTTAAGGGTCTTGAGGGTCTTTTAAACATCTCTACAAGTCTGACAAACGCAGACTCTGGCAGAGCACAGAACATCTCTTCAAAAGTGTCCTTGCTGATAAGATTATCCCATCAGCCACACTCGGCTGAGTTCCCCAAGGGAGGCTTTAGAGACCCAAAGTGCCTACAGCAGCTGCACATGAGGCTGTCACTGGTCACCACCTCCATCCTGCAGCACAGCCTGGACGTGGCAGCAGCCCCGTCGTGTTCCAGCAGTGCCTGGCACAGCAGGACCACTCTGTTCCCTCAGGGCCCTCGGCTGCCCCTGCCGTGGGGCTGTGCCCAGATGACAAGCTGGCACAGGACGACCAGAGCACCCATCCCCACGTGCTGCCCCCCGAACCCTCTCCCTACCTGCACCGTCAGGAGGAAGAGGAGGGACGCGGCCAAGGTGCTGAAGAGGCTGTTGAGAAAGGCCACCTGGTAGAAGTTGGTGAAGCCCCTGCGGTTGTTGAGGTACTTGAGCCACTGCTGGTCGGCGAGGGTGGCCTGGCTGAGGTGCACCACCACCGTGCAGGTGGTGAGGAGGATGAAGACCCACTGGCCATAGTTGCTCCACAGGGTGAAGTAGGCTCTGCCTTCCTTCTTGATGGACAGGGACTCGGACACCACGAAGTAGACCACAAACATCATGAGGAAGACCTGGAGGAGGAAGGGAGAGGGCAATGCTCATTGCTGTGCTGCAGCAGGGGACCCTGCAGCACCCCAGGATGGCAGAAGCCCCATGTACCAGGCTGAGCTCTGGCAGCCTACAGCTGGAGCGCCCCAACCCTGAGTCCTTCCACCCCTTCTGGCTCCCTCAGGGCCCTGATCCCCCCTTGCCCAGCAGTGAAGCTCCCCAAGCCAGGTCCAATCACTCGTGGCAGGGTGGCAGCACCCAGGGGAAGAAGACTCTGCCTAGGCTGGACCCTGCGGGGTCTCCAGGGACATCTCCCCGCTGAGGGCAGAGGAACAAAAGCCTCCAGTTTCCACAGGGACAAGCATGAGTTCGAGGAAGCAAAACAGCTGAGATGAGACCAACAAATGCTGCCAACCAGGAGGAACCTCCTGCCCCTCAGTGGTGCCGGGGACGTTCTCCACGCACGGTGACAGGCACGGGGACGAGCGGCCTCAGGTCCACAGTGACCAACACCACCCCTCTGGGAGCCCAAGCGATGGGTCCCCAGGGCCCTCTGCGTGGTGGCCGAGAGGGGAGAGGAGCAGGGGGGAGGTGACACACTGACCATCATGAGGAGCTGCAGCGTGACCCCCCCGCTGAGCCGCAGCAGGGGGAAGGGGCTGACGGTGACGGCGGGCACGGCCTGCCCGGCCCCCAGGAACTCCAGCTGCAGGGTGATGGCAACGTGCAGGTCCACGCTGGGGTTGTACTGCATCAGCTCCACAAACACCACCCGGCTCCTGGGGAGGGGAGAAGAGCAGCTCGGGGCACTGGGACACCCCCAGCCCTGGGTTGTGGTGTCACTGTCTGTAGGATCACAGATCCTCTCCCCCGTGACGCCCCAGAGCACCCCTCACACACCCAGGGGACAGCAGAACCTCTCCTGTGCCCCTGCCACACTTACATGTTGTCGATCCAAGCGTGCTGCTGGAGGAAGTCCAGCTGAGCCCTGCTCTCCTCCAGCTCAGCCCCCAGCTCCTGGATGTAACCGCTGCTGTCGTAGAAAGAGATGTAACCCCAGTACCAGACCCTGCAGAGGAAGAGGAGCCACGGGGTGAGGGCTGAAGGGCAGAGCAGCCACCAGCACGCTCTCTGGTGTTGTGGCCCAGGAGCCAGCGTGCAGATGCAGCCCCTGGCCCCTGCTGCACACCCCTGGGTGACAGCTGCCTCTTCATTTCCTCCACAGGACAAGTTACAGAAGTGCTCTGACCCACCCCAGTGCTCCCCACCTCGAGCAGCCCCAGGGAAGATGCATCCAGGAACAAACCCAAGCAGAAGCCAACAGTGATTTAATGTCCAGTGTGCTGGTAAAGGCCAATCTCCCACAGCCCACTTCTAGCAGCCAGAGCTGCTCCGTGGTCTCCATGGGCAGCTGGGTTAACTTGTTCTGCAGCTTGTCTCTGCCTGTTGAGCTGGAGGGTGGGACCCTCTGCCCCTGGGACCTCGAGAACAGCTCAAGGTGACATGACCCCCCTCCAGGGAAGCTGGGGGAGCAGCAGCCACGTGCCTCCCACCAGGGTGGACGTGTTCAGGGAAGACTTTCAGCAGCTCTGTGTTTATTTGCACCCTGCCAGGCTCAGGGCTGCAGCTGGTCTCACTGGGGCAGGGGCTGGGAACCACCCTGGCACCCAATCAACTGGACAGACGCCATGTCTGTGGTGGATGGGGCAGGGTGTGGGGCAGGGTGTGGGGCAGGCTGGGCAGCTCCTTACCCTGCCAGGTCAGGAGGTGAGTAGGGCCACGCTGCCGTCGTGTTCATGGGTGCCTGTCCCCAGCCAAGGGCGTAGTCAGCAGTGGAGAAGCTGTGGGAGCTGGAGCAGCTCCTGCTGGCAGCCAGGCCCAGGCCATGCAGGACATCCTGGGCACCACGCTGGCACTCAGCTGGAACGAGACCAACACTGTCAGCCCAAAAGGTGCCAGGGTGCACAGCTGAGCTGTCACAACTGGCATCTCCCTTCCTCCCAGCCCCTCCACCTCCATGTCCTCAGTCACACCTCCAGAAATAGTCAAGCCCAGAGAAGGGCAGTGAAGCTGGGGAAGGGTCTAGAGCCCAAGCGTGGGAGGAGCAGCTGAGGGAGCTGGGGGTGCTGAGCCTGGAGCAAAGGAGGCTCAGGGGAGACCTTCTGGCTCTGCACAGCTCCTGACAGGAGCCT
>NW_008592150.1:0-200 GCF_000691845.1 Merops nubicus | reverse complement strand
CAGGATCGAGATGTAGGGGGCAGGATATGAATCTATGGGGCAGGATCTGGATCTATGGGGCAGGATATGGGGCAGATTATGGATCTGTGGGGCAGGACCCGGATCTATGGGGCAGGATCTGGGTTCTGTGGGGCAGGATGTGGGGCAGATCCTGGATCTATGGGGCAGGAACCGGATCTATGGGGCAGGTTATGGGGCAG
>NW_008592149.1:0-209 GCF_000691845.1 Merops nubicus | reverse complement strand
TCAATCTCATTCCAGGGTCCTCGATAAGCAGCGAGTCGTCCCCCGTCTCCTCTCCGGCCACCAACCACAGCTCCCCGGCCAGCACCCCAAAACGTGGCCCCATGGGCCCCATCATCGTGCCCCCAGGGGGGCACAGCGTGCCCAGCACACCCCCCGTCGTCACCATCGCCCCCACCAAGACTGTCAACGGGGTCTGGAGGAGTGAGGGC
>NW_008592148.1:0-3052 GCF_000691845.1 Merops nubicus | reverse complement strand
AACCTCATCCCATTGACCTCACCCCATCCCTCCATCCTGGCCAGCTCCCTAACTGGAGAGCCTCCCACCTTCAAGCAGCCCAACAGCGACGACCTGAGAGCCCTCACCCAGCCTCAGGGGCCCCCCAGGGAAGGAGAATTCCCAAAGATTAAGACCAAGGGGCCGTGCCCAGCCCGGGCACAGCTCTACCTTGAGGTGCTCCAGCATGGTTCGTTTCTGGGCAAAGAGCAGGGGGCAGTCAGGACACTTGAAGACGCTGACCCGCTGGTTGAGGAGGTGCTGGTCGAAGTGGGAGGAGAGCAGGGGCTTGTGGGTGAAGACTGTGTCACACATAGCACACTTGTAAATCATCCTGTCAGGGGGAAAAACCAGCCCTCGTTGGTTTGGGGGAGGAGATCCGTGGAAGAATCCTCTTGGCATGAGGGTTGGGAGCAGCCCCGGGCACAGCCAAGGGGTGGGCAAGGGGGAAGGGGGTGGGTGGAGGTCCCCAAGCTGCTGCTGAGCTCCTCCCCCAACTCCCCCCCCACTGAGGGTGTGCCTGGTTCTTAAAAAGCACAGAATTAGGGATTTGGTTTGGTGGGGAGAGACCCTTAAGGTCACAGAGTTCCAACCATGAACCCAGCACTGAGCCATGTCCCTCACCCCACATCTCCACGGCTTGGGAACCCCTCCAGGGGTGGGGACTCCACCACTGCCCTGGGCAGCCTGGCACAGCCCTGGGCAACCCTCCAGGGCAAGAAATTGTTCCTCAGGGGCAACCCCAACCTCCCCTGGGGCAACTTGAGGCCGGTTCCGCTCCTCCTGTAGCTCCTGGGGAGCAGTCTGCCCCTCACACTCACTTGGACTGCTGGTTGCTGAAGCCAGGGTGCTGGGTGTAGACGTGGGCGTGGGCACTGGGGGCCGACTTGAACGCCATGGGGCAGATGGGGCACTTGTGGAACACCTCGCAGTGGGAGGTCTGGATGTGGGACTTGATGGAGTTGACCCCGCCGAAAACCACGGAGCAGCTGGGACACCTGCAGAGAGGGAGGCAAAGGGTGGGCCACCAAGGGTAAGGGGTGGGCAACCAACGGCCCAGGGGGGCTCAGTTGGGCCACGGAGGCTGCACGGGCTCAGAGAGAAGAGAAACAGGAGCACAAGGACCCCCCTCAAATCCAACCATGGGGCTTGGGAAGAGCCTCTACCCCAACAGACACTGGGGAGTCCTCCCACCCAGCCCTGGTGGCTCCAGGGGAGCAGGCAGGTCACCAGGATGAGCAAGGAGGGATTGGGGAGGGGTCTAAAGCTGCCAGCCATGAGTTGAACCAGTGGCCAGGAGGAGGAGACCACCGTGGCTGAAGGGGTGAAAGCCAGAGAAGGGCTGAGGTGAGACCCTCCCCCTCAGCCTGGCACCAGCGGGGGAGCAGGAACCTGGATTCCCAACCCACCCAAACCCCTCTGTGGACGTGGGACTGTGCCCTCCTGGGGGGGACTGTGCCCTCCTGGGGGTGTCTGTGCCCTCCTGGGGGTGTCTGTGCCCTACCTGTAGCCCACCCTGCGGGAGAAGTGCAGGCAGGACTCCTTCAGGTGGGCCTCAAAGTTGGCCAGCAGGAAGTTGCCCCCGCACTCGGGGCAGACGTGGGGGGGTCGGTTCTTGTGCATCCTCTGGTGGGCGTTGAAGCTGCAGCGGTTGGACATGATCATGGGACACGTCGTGCAGACCTGGGGGCAGGAGAGAGGCCAGAGGTTCAGCCTGCCACGTCCCCACGGGCACAGAAAAAAAAGGGTTGAAGCTTCCCCCCCCAAGCCACGTGTCGCTGGGGAAAAAGGGTCAGGCCTGGAGCATCTTCTGTGCCAGGCCAGGCTGAGAGCCCTGGGGCTGCTGAGCTGGAGCAGAGAAGCCTCAGAGGGGATCTGAGCAGTGCTGAGCAAGAGCTAAAGGGCCCCCGGGGGGCAAGAGGCTGGGGCCAGACTCTGCTCAGTGGTGCCCAGGGACAGGCCAAGGGGCAACGGGCACCAACTGGAACCCAGGAGGTGCCACCTGAGCAGGAGGAGAAACTTCTTTGGGGGGAGGGTGGCCGAGCCTGGAGCAGCTGCCCAGAGAGGCTGTGGAGTCTCCAAACTGGAGAGACCCCAAACTGGGCTGGGCACCACCCTGGGCACCCTGCTGGGGGGGAGCTGCTGGAGCAGGGGGTGGGTGAGATGATCCCCAGAGGTCCCTCCCAGCCCCACCACGCTGGGATTTTGGGATTCTGGGACTTCTGGGCTCGTTTTTGGAGGTACCCTGCCTGCAGCAGCTCACTGGCTGACTCCTGGGGGTGTTTCCCAAGCAGACAATTTGCCTTTCCCAGGTTTTTCCTCATGGATGGGTCCCAGATGGGTGGGAGGGAGCGAGGGCTCTCTCCTGGGGGAGATGAGGATCCTCCTCCAGGTGACCCATGCCAAAGGATCCTCTGGATCTTTGGGGTTTTAAAGGAAGAATGATGCTGTTTGTAGGTGCTGGTGGTTTAGGGAGGAGCTGGGTGCAGGGCCAGAGCTCCTAGGGGAGCAGGGCTCTGCTTGAACAGCATCCTGCCTGCAGCAGCAGCTTCTGAGCAAACAGAGTTACCAGGAAACAGCCAATTCCTTCTGTGCCAAGGGGCCCAGGGGGGCTGGGGGCAAAGGGGAAGGTGAGGACGTGCTGCAGCCAGCCAGGATCTCAAGGTTGGCTCACAAAGATGGGGGAAAAAAAAACCCAAACATCCCCCACCTTGTTTTCTCCAGGCTCCATTTGTGCCTCATGCCAGGGGAGGAGGAAGCAGCAGCCAGGGCTCTGACAGGGATGTCCCTCAGTGGGTGCAGTGGGCAGGACAGGGCAGGGCAGAGCCACCCTGGGCACCCCTGGGGCACCAGTGTCACCTGCTGCCAACCATTTTCCCAGAGCCTCATGGGCCCGAGCCAAACCCAGCTCTCACCTCCTCCTTCCTGCAGGAGCTTTGGCAGAGGGAGGGATTGGGAATGGACGGGGCAGGAGCTGTCTGGGTCTCACTGGGGAGGGATGGGATCGTCAGGTTGGGTGGGTGGGGAGAGAGCT
>NW_008592147.1:38115-63263 GCF_000691845.1 Merops nubicus | reverse complement strand
CCGCGGATCTGCGGGGGACGGGCTCCTCTCGCAGCCGCTGCTCGCCCCGCTCGGTGCCTTCGCGGCGTGTCGGTGCTGTGTTCGCTTTACAGGTCGGGGAAGCGGAAGGGATGCGACACGGCTCCTGCTCTCACTCGAACGGCAGCCGCCTTGGCACGCTTGAACCCGGTGGCCTGTGCTGCACGTGGGTAGTGCTAAACTGGCGGCTGATAAGGAAGCTATGATCAAGTATAACTTACCTAGTACATGCACCGGTTTTTAATAAATAGGTTACTTATCCTCTACATTATTACAGCTTCTCAAGTTTTGTGCAGTCTGTCCCCTGTCAGACTTTGGCCCTTAAATTTTGGATCAGGCATGGACTGATTATTCCATATCTCAGAAACTGCAAGGTTT
Organism: Merops nubicus; assembly: GCF_000691845.1. Classification (NCBI taxonomy): domain Eukaryota; kingdom Metazoa; phylum Chordata; class Aves; order Coraciiformes; family Meropidae; genus Merops; species Merops nubicus. Next base: position 62,867 of record NW_008592147.1, on the reverse strand, counting down.
CAGGTTAATAATGTGGAATTTGAGGCCCCTCTTGTGTGTCCAGAGCGGTATTTGTGTTCAAATATGATAATATTCCATTTATCTCACAGAGCCTTAAATATTTGAAAGGTTACATATTTGTCTGCAATTTGAGAAGTAAATAGGGAGACTTTTAATTCTACATGTAAAAACTAATTATATAAATGACAAGTGCTTACTGTGCCTCAAACTGACTTTCAAAGTTGCCTGAATATAGAGAAGTGTATCTGAAGTTAGTGTCAGCTGTAGGTGCCTGAGGGTAAAGAGGAGCAAGTGCAGGTGGCAGAGCAGGTACAGATAAGCCCTTCTTCGTAATCGCAACTAAAGCCTTCGTCCGCTGTCTTATGAAGCATTATTTCAAAATCAAACTACATCTCCCCCAAATTTCCAGTCTTGAGCTGCAGTTGTAGGCCTCACTTCATACTGGCTCATGGAAACCCCCAAAGCCATCTAAAGGTACAATTGCACAGTGTGGCATCAGGGTAGATAGAACAGATACAAAACAGCAGCTAGATCTTCTTTCAGTGGTAGTAAGCTTCTGATTGAGCTTGTAACTCTCATGTAACTTCACTCTTGCACTTTGTCCAAATTAGTTAATTTATATCTATCTTAAAAGAAAAAAAAGGAGGAAAAAAGGGGAAGAGGGAGTGGTAGTTCACAGAGATTAACTATTTAGCTTATGTTTTTATACAGCATATTTACTGCACATCTCTTGATGTGTAGTAACACACCTTGGTCATTAGCTGCTGGAGGTAGCAGTGTTTTAGTTTTAATTCAACCCATTCTCAGAATGAGGATCAAAAATCAAAATATGAGTTGTAACAGAAAAATTATGCAAATTTCTTGCAAATATTGTATGTAAAGTAGCAACCATTTGAACTTTCAGTAACAACTTTTAATAAATGTCTGTGACATAATGGTACAGAAAGGCAAGTGCTAACCAAAAGAAACAAACAGGCAGCCATCATCTGCTGACGTCTGTTTTCTTTTAGGGCACTGGTAAAACTTCATCCACACACACAAAAAAAATAAATGGTGGCAGACAGTACAGGTGATCACTTAGGACAATATTAAAATAGAGCTGCTTTGTCACAGTAAGTGACAGATGATGTTAAGAGAAGACAAGATGATGTATGTGAAGCCGAAATAAAGGATAACAGAAATGAGAGCCCACGAAACCAATGTGGCGTATGTCATAGGATTCAGAGGTAAATAAGAACTTGGAAAATATGATACAAATGTAGAGAGGGGAGAGGTAGAATCCTTAAACTTCAGGTTTCATTAAACTGGAAGATATCCCCCATCTGTTTGAGGAGAAACGGCGTGTCCTCTCAGACTTGCTCTTGCAAATATGGAACATGTTTAACTTGAAACTTACAGTGGGAAGTTAAGCATGTGCAGAGTGTTTGATATTGGGATGGTAACCTGAGAGCTACTGTGAATGGGCTGGTTTAAGGCATGTCATCAGATGCAGAAGTGTAGCATCATTAAATTTAATCATTTAATTCAAAAAATTAAGCAAGAACAGTAACGTGTGTGGCCTCATAAAGGCAGCTGTAGGGCTCTACCAGCATTAAGGCATCTTGGTAGCCATGAGAGGGAGGAATTCAGTATCTCTTTCAGGTCTATTAATTCATTAAATCGATTGAAGTGTGTTAGAATGTTGTTTTGTTGTAGCTGGGTAAGTGGAAGGCCAGCAACCTCATCTGCCAGAACACTGGGACTTGTTGCGTAGTCTCACTTAAGTCATCAGGATTATAGAGATGCTTAAGTGACTTACTGCATCAAAGCCTTAAGTGACTTTTTCTTAACACTGCTGCTGTCTTACCCGATATAAAAAGCCTTTAATGCTATGTACTGTTTAACATTCTTTGGTTTATTACACTTTAAAAACCACAGTATTTGTTTTTTTCAATATGATAACACTCTAAGGCAGTTGTGAATATCTGAGATACCTGAGTTTGAGTGGGGCCTTAGTAAAGTTGTTTTGGATCATAAATTATTTTTAACAGAATGAAATATTGGTGTATCTTTTTTTTTTTGGTCAGGAAGTGATGTTTGTATCATCTGCTGTTTGTCCATCAAGTATCTAAATCAGTCTCCCCCTCACAACCACATGCACAATGTTTTTTTCTTCTTTGTGCTCTTTGACTTTGATGTTTTTAACCAAGTTTATTAGAACAAAATCTCTGGTTCATGCTAGGAAAGTATTTTATCTTCATAGCAAATTCTTTTCAGTTGTGAAATGTAACTAAATAAAGTGATAACCTGATCTGCATGACAAAAAATCTTGAAAGACAAATAATTCCCTCTCTTTCTCTTATGTAATTGACTTGAGATCTGAAATAACTACCGAGTTATAATTGCTTTGAACCCTTACTGAGTATTTATGTTCAAGAGAGTGGCTCATGAAGTAACTGTAAAAGTTTCTTACTTCCTCATACTATGAATGCTTTCGCCTTTTAAATTTTGGATCAGACCTGTTTTGCTTTTTGCTTGGTTTTTTTTTTTTTCCACCAAAACAATTTGTTTTACAAAGTCTAATAGAACTTGAGCTGAGATGGAGTAGGTTTAGGTTTTACAATAATGACTTGCCAAAAATAGCTCTTTTGCTGATAGTTGGCTGTAGGAAATTGAAGAACCAGTATCTAGAGTACAGAAAGCAACCCAGAACATACCAACGCTGTAAATGAGGTAACCTGGGCAAAGCCAGCGTGACTATGAAGTGAAATCCTATAATGCTGTGTAAATTTGTCAGTGCGATTGCAGCTTAGCAGATGTCCCTTCATTTTATTAAGAAGCTATAAATATATAAAATTAATCCATATGTGGCATGGTGATAGTCCTCTTCAACAATCTCCAGGATTATAAACTCATAGTAATGAAAGTCTGTAAATGCAGTCTGTTGGGAAGAGGACAGCCCTGCTTTGGCCTCATGTTGCTTTTGATGCAAACGCAATTGCTTTCCTTCCCACCTGTCCTGCTGGAGGCTGCAAAAGGGCTACAGAGATCTTTTGTTGGAAGAATATGTATGAGATGCTTGTGAAATGTGTAGAAAGTCTCAGAGAGCAAAGGATGTTAATTTTTATCAGTGATGAGCCAGAGCAGTCGCTGCCACAAACAAGTGCCATTCAGGCACTTTGGAGGACTTGCACTTGCTTGTGATAATAGTTGACTTGGCTCCAGGTTTCTAAATCATGGAGTAGCCTGTGAGCTGTGCTTGCGTGACTGCTTTTTGTCTTTAAAGTGTTAGGTGAGTCTGGTCTCTGTTTCATACAGACAATAAACAGTTGCATATTACCATAGAATGTGAAAACCAAAATGGCTGCAGATATGCCTGTGATTAGAACATTTGAAGAGCTGGAAGGACTTGTAATTCAGTATGATGAATGCTGTCATCTCTCTGTGACCCTGAGCGTCTTATTCCATTTGCTGTCAGGGTGATGAAATTACTGTGTTTGTGTATGTTTGAGATCAGATGAGAACTAAATGTTCTTCAACTTTTTTTTTTTGTTGTAATTGCGCTTGATATTTTCTACTGAGCAGCAGTGAAGAAATAATAAAGAAATCATCACCCGGACTGGCTTCCTAGAGGATCGTTTTCCATCTGAAAGGTTTTGACAATTGAGTAAAATCCACAACTGAATTAATGTGTGTGGATTTTGTTCAGGGCTTGTGTCAGCTCTCTTCCCTACCCCCACTTCCTGCTGAGCAGGAGTTTTTGGAAGTGGTGCTTTCATTAAAGGCATTATGAAATTCTGGTTTTCACTGTCATCATGGGATGCTGGAAGGGCTGTGAGAATCAGATGCTATCTCAGTGTTGTTTAGCCAAGCTGTACTATTTCTAACAATCATTTTAGAAAATACAAGAGGTCCCTGTTCATGCAGTGTGCTTTCTGGATTGGTATTGAAGCTTGGACTTGCTGTGTCTCAACAAGGTTGAAAACTATTTAGGATTTAAGTAAATAGAACTTTGTAGAGACACTGTGCTGCTGAGCTTGATGATGCTTTTCAGTGGAATGGAGCCTGGGCCATGTTTCATGTTTGGCTTCCTGGGAAAGCTGTGAGCAGAGCTCGGTGTCTGAACTGAGGATGGGTGCTTAGTCTTCTAGCTACTGAACAGCTTGCGTTGGAGATGAGGGTTACGAGGCCTGTGCCCATCTCTATTCCCGGGACAGCAGCCTTCCCAGGTGCTGTTACCTTTCCTTGTCCCCTACTTCCCCTTTTGAAGCTTTCCAGCCATCCCTCAGGTAATCCGTGAGGGCTTTAGATGGAGGTGGGAGGCAAAAGAGACAGCACAAGCCTGATGGCCAAGTTTCAGTGTACTCACATCAGGGAGGTGCTTCTGGTGAGGTGTTGGTGAGGTGGGTTGTCATGTCTTAGGAACCTAATTCTTCCCTCTCCACGGTGGGAGAGCCACCATAGCCAGGCTTCATCAAGGCAGGGTGAAGGTTCATTCTCTAACTGCTTTCTGTCAGTAGATGTGACTGACAGGGTCTGACTCCCTTCAAAATGAGGACCCATTTTCTGGGGAAATGCCATAACCAGAAGGTCAAAAGGAAATGTCACTTTTCACCCTTCTTCAGTTGTGTTTGGAAAGAAAGTGTTGGCAATTGCATTTTATCATGAGCCTGCTTTTATGAACCTGCCCTTATGTTCTCTGAGCTCTCCTCCCAGTCTGGCAGCTCAGGAGTGGGAGAGTACTGGGACAGTGTGGGAGCTGAACGGGAAGGCACAGAGCTGCAGGCCAGGCAAACCTCCAAGCTCCAGGGGTAGCTGAGCAGCCTCCAAGGCCTTGTGCTTTCCCAGTTCACTGCATGTAGTTTGTAGCAGCGATTCCTCTTGGCACCTGCTCATGTTGGTGCTTTGCGAAGCTGTTGGCTGCTGGGGGCATGTTCAGAGGTTAAGGTGGTTGTAATTTGTCATTTATTTGCGGTGGTAGAAATAAATGTTTTGAGGGAATGATGGAAATTTGGGGATTGGTATGGTGCAAAGTGAAAAGAAACTGAAGGATGTAGTGGAGTAAAACACTTCTGTGTGGTAAACTATTGAAAGAAGCCCAGTGAAAATCTGCTGTGATACTGGCTCCATGAAGGTGGTTTACCCTGGCTCATCACATTAAAAGATTTCAATGCACAGGTGTCGCCAGGCACATATGTCTTTTATAGTATGCCACAAAGTCTTGTGTGTTATTATAGCAGAAATTGATAACTGCTAAGCTTGAGGGTTGCAGCTTTGAATTTGAGATGGATGCCTAATTTTAGACTCTTGCGTTCAACTGTGGTGTGAGGCAGCAAAAATAGATACATTAGGTATGTAAGCTTTGTGATCTTTCTTTTTTAGATGCTGCAAAGGGTGTATTAGCATATATCTTAATTTTTTGCTCTGTCTGCCTTTGACTCGTTCTGAAGATGAAAATGAAGTCCTTCATGACTGAAGTTTCTTGGGATATCATCTAGAGTTCTGTTGTGCTGCAGTTTTGGCTCTGGGGGAATCTGGAAATGATTTAGTTTAGTATGGGGAAAATTCCACATTTGGTACTGGTTCTGATCATCCCCAACCTCTTGCCCAATATATGAAGAATAAATAAATTAAACCTGTGGTCTGTTAGTATTTTTAGAAGTCAGGTATCAGCAACCAGAACCAAAGCTGCTCCTTGGGTTCATAAATTTTAATTTTAATGTCTTAAGATTTTTAGTATATTCAGTTATTAATAGAAGTTGTCCTGATGTTGCATAACTTGTTACATTTAAAAATACAAATGGTATCTATGTTTTTTTTTTTTAAATTCCACTTTTTTTAAACCTCCATGAGTTTTGTGCTCTTTGCTCTTTTTGCATTTGACGGTATTTCGGTAGATACTGCGCCGTGGAGATCTACAGAGCTCTTCCTTGCCCTTTCCTTCTGCTTACATAATATGTCCAGATACTTTATGTAAGGGTGATTGTTAACTGAGAATTTTTTTTCTCCTGGTACTCTACCATCAGATGTTGTTCTTGCCAAGAGGAGATTCTATTCATAGTTAAACATTTAACACCAATTATTTCAAAATAACCCAGGCTTACAGGGTATCCTTTTTTCCTCAGTTTTAGTTGTATTAGATAAAGCAGGTTCAAATGTTGGGGGTTTTGACATTACAGTTAAGAGGAACCATATCTGCTGAGGGGAAAAATATTCTTTAGTCTTTGTTCTGTCAGTTTGAATTAATGCTATGAAGAGATTTGGGATAAAAAGGCAGGGAAATTATTTTCTTCTTTTGTTCATTTCATTGCTGTCAGATATTACTTGTCATCTTCCCTGTTATACTAGTTCCTAAGTGTGGGACTCGTAAATCATAGAGTTTATGCTAGTTTGATTTTTAAATGTACAATTAGCTACCCATGATTTGGTCGACTCTATATTAGAAGCCATAACTAGAGGTGAAGAAAAATAATTATTTTGGATAACTTAAAACTGTATGGTGGTAGTTGCAGTCATTTTTCCTCTGGCTCTTATGTATCGACTTGAAAAGTTATCCCATCCCACCTTCTAACAGTGCTTGGGAGTCTGAGGGCAGGCATGTTTCTTTTTGCATACCCAGAGACAGTCCTCAGCAAGCTGCAGGTGAGCTGGCCCGTTCACACACTGTGCTGCTGGGCACATATTAGAGTCGTTTTTAACAGCTGCTATTTTTTGAGGCCAATTCAAATTTACTGTGTTCAGATCTAGCGGATGAGTTGCAGTTAGCTCAGTTACCTCCCTGCATGTCCTCTTTTGCTGTGTAATGATTCCTTTGCCTCACCTTGGAAGTCCATAGTGCTTAAATGCTAAATGCTTACTGAAAATGATGTGTGGAGGAGCTTCCAGAAGTATTATTCCACGAGTTAAAAAGGACAGAGAGCTTTCTTGTTCATGCCCTTCCCCATGCGTGTTGACTCATAGATAACTTCACACCAGGTCTGTCTATACTTGATACAACCACTTGTATGAGTATTGCAAATAACAATGCAATCGACTCCTCCTTGGCATTTAGAAGCAAAGTTCCTATTATAAAGAGCTCTAGCTGGAGGAACACTGCAAAAAGTCACGAGGTTTCCTGCTGCTGGCTGGTGTGAGGTGCACAAAGGAGAACATCTGCAGTATGTGCTTAGTGTACCAAGGTACCATAGCTGCTGTCTGGGGCGTGTAGCAGGGGGGCATATGGGATGGAGCATGGACATTATGTATTTTCCTTTACAGGAGAGTAATAAAGTAAAAAATAGCTACATTAAATGTGGGTCACTTTTTCCTTTCTTTCAAGGAAACTAGAAAAATTTGCAGGAATAAATCTTTGAGGTGCCAAAGGCTTATAAAGAGGACTATTTCTCCCCTAATGACGTAGGTGGAACGCTTCCTTCCACTCTTGTGCTGGAAGGCATGTTCAGATTTTATATGATCCCAACGTGCCAGATGTTCAGAAAAACTCTCCTGTTGAAATCTCGGCTTATAAATAATCTCCTTTCACATATGTTACGTATATTTGAAATATTTGCAGTACTTTTTTTTTTTTTAAAAAAAAAAAAGGCAACTACTGGTGATTTATGATAAAAGTAGTTCAGATACTCTGACTTTCCCAGGTGGTCACTGGTTGTAATTGTGGGCTGCTCCATGGTCTATGTCATAGAACTGCAATGTAATCAAAAGCAAGTAATTTGCAGAAATACCTAGTAAATTATTTAGGCACTGAATATAGGATTTATTCAGAAATTAGATGCCAAAATCTTAAAATTACATTCATGATAAGTCCCACTTTCTTTTTGTCAGCAAGACTGAAACAGTTAAGTTACACAGATCCCTTTTTAAAGCAAAATTCCAAACCCATGTATAGCCCTGACCAGAATTCAGAAGTAAAGCTCCTGAATCTACAAAGTACTGCCAAAGGATATTTAACATATGCTGGCAGGACTGGGGATCTCAAAAAAAGTTTTAGCTTTTTTGTTTGTTTCTATTTAAACAAATGAAAACCAAAAGGGAATAAATTGTGTTACATCTCTATAACTTGATGAGTTAGAGCATAAACTCACAGGATGTATGAGTTCAGTTCTATCTACGTACACATATTCCTGACACTTCTTTTAGAAAGATGATTTAGCAGTTTGTTTTCAGAGGAGGAAATTCCCCACTCCACAGCAGTGAGCAGTGTGCTAGGGTAGGATAGGATCTAAGATCTGTGTCTGCTTTCAGTGGGTTAGATGGAGGAAATTCAAAGCTGGCAGGCTTGGTATGGATTTTTGTGAATCTTTTCTGCAGCACTTAGCTCCCCTAGAAGCTAAGAGCTCCTGCTTCTGGTCGATGTCACATGGGTAACCACTGGAGTGGTTTTATTGAATCTAATCTGGGACCTTTGTTTAAATAAGCGTAAATTGACTAAAATTGCCCTGACATACTTGGTATTGTGGAAACTTGTTTGCTGTGGAGTTAGCCTTCTGCTCAGTTTGGATGTTCCAGTTATGGATATTTCCTGAAACAACTTTGCTCTACCACAGGCCCTTTCTCTAAACAATAATCGCCACCAAATCACCCTCTGAATGAGAAGCTGCAAAACTATAGACATTGCTCTCTAGGTAATTTTAGACTGGTGAATAAAGTCCTTTGCAATGTCCTGTTGTAAATCCACATCTGAGGCTTTGGGGAGAATTGAGGAGAGGGGCATAATCCTTCACACCTCAGACTGCTCTGCAGCATCTGTGGAAGTTGCAGGCAGGTGGGAATCGAAAGCAAAACCAGCCTGGTTAAACACGTGATGTTGCTCTTCTGTGGACAAGCGTCTCATTCCTTTTACAATTTTTTTTTTTTTTTTTGGGGGGGGGGTTATCGAATTAGAGTAACCGTGTTCAGAGCATTCAGAATAACAGGAAATGTTGGCATCATTTAGCCTGATGCTGCAACTAAATGTTCTGGGTATATGCTTTTTAGTTGACCTTTTTCTGTATTAAGCTCTTTCAGCTGATGCTCTAAAATATGTGTGATGGTTACTGTTGTTGATTTGATTTCCTTCATTAAACTGATGGCAGTGAAACTATCAAGATTTTTCTTCAGATGACCTGCCTGCAGTGAAAGTTATTTAATTTATTATAAAACTCTAGAAAATTAGATAACCGATTTCTTACACCCTAAATATTTGCAAATCTTTTTTATGCTCAAATGCAAAAAGTAGTCAGATATGTATAGCATAAAAGGCTCTAGATCTGTATTTTCACTGACATGGATATTATACATTTTATTATAAATATTAATATATGCTTTCATTAGGTTCATTATTTCCATATAGGTTGCTAACATAGTCTTACAAAAAGGGAAGTAAAATGGCAGTAACTGTATTTTTTTAAGCTCTCTGCTTTCTGGCTCAAATAATTATTTAAAAAAAAAAAGCTGAATTACAAATAGGAATTTCCTCAATATTCCATGAGGTCATCCCTGAACACATGGAAGAGAAGCAGGTTGTCAGGACTAGTCAGCATGGGTTTACCAAAGGGAAATCATACTTGACTAATCTGATAGCATTCTACAATGTGGTGACTGAATGGGTAGATGCAGGGAGATCAGCTGATGTAGTCTACCTTGACCTTAGCAAGGCATTTGACACAGTCCCCCATGACATCCTCCTGAGCAAGCTCATGAAATACAAGCTGGAGGAACAGGCAGTGAGGTGGGTCGAGAACTGGCTGCACTATAGAGCACAACAGGTGAGGATCAATGGTGCCAAGTCCAGCTGGAGACCTGTAACTAGGTCCTGTGCAACATCTTCAGTAACGACCTGGATGATAGAATAGAGTGTCTGCTCAGCAAGTTTGCTGATGACACAAAACTGGGAGGTTTGGCTGATATACCTGAAGGCTGTGTGGCCATTCAGCAAGATTTGGGCAGACTGGAGAGCTGGGCCTAGAGAAACCTAATGAGGTTCAACAAGAACAAGTGCAGAGTCCTGCACCTGGGCAGGAGTAATAAAATGCACCAGTACAGGTTAGGAGGAGATCTGCTAGAGAGCAGCTCTGTGGAGAGGGACCCTGGAGTCCTAGAGGACAAGTTGTCCATGGGACAGCAGTGTGCCCTGGTGACCAGGAGGGCCAATGGGATCCTGGGGTGCATTAAGAAGAAAAGTGTATGCGGCAGATCAAGGGAGGTCCTCGTGCCCCTCTACTCTGCCCTGGTGAGACCTCATCTGGAGTATTGTGTCCAGTTCTGGGCTCCCCATTTCACAAGGGACAGAGATCTACTCGAGAGAGTCCAGTGAAGGCCTACGAGGATGATTGGGGGACTGGAGTGCCTGCCATATGAGGAGAGGCTGAGAGACCTGGGGCTTTTAGTCTGGAGAAGAGAAGACTTAGGGGGGATCTAATGAATGTGTATAAATATATGAGGCTATGGGTATCAGGAAGAAAGGGGCAACTTCTTTTCACTTATGCCATGCAACAGGACACGGGGCAATGGTCACGAGCTGGAGCACAGGAAGTTCTACTTCAACATGAGGAAGAGCTTCTTTACTGTAAGGCTTACAGAGCACTGGAACAGGCTCCCCAGGGAGGCTGTGGAGTCTCCTACCGTGGAGACAAAATTTTAAGACCCGTCTGGATGTGTTCCTGAGTGACCTCCCCTAGACTAGATGGTCCTGCTCTGGCAGGGGGGTTGGACTCGATGATCTCTGGAGGTCCCTTCCACCCCCTAACATGCTGTGATTCTGTGTGATTCCCTAGAGCGCAGTCTCTTGACAATGTTTTTCTTCATTGAACCCCAGTAAAATACATAGCTGCAGAATATCTAAGTGTATTCTCTGCTTTGATAAAAGGGGTTGCATTGTGATTTTTGTGGTTTGATGCTGAGCCTGAGCAGCAGACTTCAGACTTGCACAGTTACGTATTGAGCAGATAGTCTCTTTAACTAACAAGATTATGAGGTGTAGCAATAATGACTATTACCTAAAAACTGTATGTGACCTAAAGGTATTTTTAGAAAAATTGTATTTAAAAGTAAACTTCTTTAGACATAGAGAAAAAGCAACTAAAAAACTAAAGCATGGAAGTCCTTTCTCCTTCTGTCCTATTCATATTCCATAAGTGGTAGGCAAGTGAAACTCGTTACCTGTGAAATGCAAGTAAAAGTGCTTCTCTGTCTTCTGTGAATAAAAATAAACATTTTGAATTCTTATAGTAGGATATCTGAAAAGCTGAGAAATTTGTCAGCACCAAGTTCAAGTTTCCCATTTGTATCCTGTCTTGAGCCTGCTTCTTGTTAAACAGGGTAAATAGATTCTGTGATCTGAGGTACTTTCTCCAGAAGCTCAAAGGACTGGTTGTGTCATCAGTCAGGTTTCTAAACAAATATTTGAAACAGCTTCTCATCAGATGCCTGCAGCATTGCACAGGGTTACACATTGACTTCAGAAGACATATCTGGTAGTTGCTTGTGTGGTTTTTGATGCAAGCTCCACACTTTCACCACAAAATTATATCCATGCATTTTAACAAACAAATAAGAAATACATACTAGGATACTATTTATTTTAGTAAGCACTCATGTTGTAGTAGGTCCTAGCTAACAAAGACACTCTTGTCTGAAAGAGCATGCAGTCCTAGTTATAGAGGTAGTCAGGAAGAAACAGCAAAATGGAGAGAAGTGGATGTTGTAAGGACAGTGCAGCTGACTGTGTCAGGTTTGCGGGGTGGTTTTCAGTGGAGTGCTGATGTCTTGAATGTTCTGTTTCTCCTCTCTTCCTCCAAGAGAGGGAAGGAATGTTCTGCTGTTATCCCACTGCTTTTATCCTTTTTTCCAGTTGCTCTCATTGCGCCTGAAGCTCACGTTTTTCCTGTTAAGAATGTCCCCCACCTTCTCTGCAAAGTGCCCCAGTGCACATCCGTTCTGTTGAAGTAACAGCAAGGAAGGCAGCATCATTCTGCAATTCACACATAGTTTCTTTGAATGGAGAAGGGAGGAGGGTTAGGAAGTCTGAGGAGCTAAGAGCGAGCGTGCTGGTAGACATGCTAGGACATCAGAAGAGATGGCCTGAGTTTTTACTACCAATAACCAGCTGTGTTGCCTTAGTGCCACCAAAGCAGAAGTGCCAGATTGCTTGCAGATCAGCTCCCAAACTGCTCCCATTATCAGCCACATCCAATTATCGTATTAAGGTAATCTCTTTGCTACATGTTTGATGTGGTCACCAGTTGACCTGCAAGCAGGTCTTCTGATAGTGTGATTACTTTTACCTTTTATTTTTGTAATGGCCCTGTTTACTAAGCTGATGTAGCTAGGATGCAATTAAAAGATCTGTTTAATTTTCTTCAGTATGCACAGATTTGATAAGCAAGAAATAAAACTCTCACTCTAAAATGGGATTGCCCACCTTGTTGCAGTGAAAACCTATGCAAACTACAATATATTTGGGTGTGGCTGCCATGCAGGACTGTTCTGCTTTGCTATGTGACCTGCCACAGTAGCACAGTCATAGGTGAGTGTGTTGCACCAAAGAAGCAGAGGCTGCTAGGGAAGCTGGAACTGGTGTCACCAGGTCGCCCAGGAACTCCTGTATCAGCCCATCACTGAATTAGTAAATTCCCCCATCAGGGGAACTTTGTAACCCCCTGCCAGTGAATGAGAGCTTCCCCTGGCCGTGACACTGAGGTGTCTCACGTCTGCTGAGGGTGTGAGCAGCTCGGTGTGTGGCGCCGAGGGAAGCTGGCTACCAGCCTTCCCTTCCCACAGGAGGGAACCCGGCTGCATCCACTCTCCTTTACTTGAGATGTCACTGAATTGACTTGGACAGCATTGCTGTGGAACAGATGTGAAAGACCCATACTAACAGTAACTTCATTACTCTTTATTGTGAACTGGGCTGTGAAGCAACCAAAACATGGCTAAAAGCACACATTTTAATGTTCTGGACCTGAGTAATGTTTGCAATGTTAAACTGTAAATGCATTTAAAATATTTTCCCTTAAATCTCTGCTTACTTTGGCTTGCTGTGCTGCTCTTCCCTTTAACTTGTTTTCTTTGCTTGACTTCATCGTTCCTTTTTTTTTTAAAAAAAAAAAAAAAAGAAAAAGTATCACCTATTCAAAAGAAATAGGTTCCTCACTTGCTGCATTATGGCAGACAGGACATTTATCTTCTCAGTCTTTCATGCTGATACACAGATAGAACTTAAGTGAGCTGGCATTTGTGCATATTTGTGCAATATGTAACTGGCATATTGCATATAATATCTTGAACACTAGGTACAATACTTTCTGAAACTGGAAGTTACCTCCCAGGCATGTCCTATGCCACTTTCCTGGTGCTGACTAGTGAGTGCCCTGCAGGGGGGAAGACCACCCACCCTGTCTGGTGCTGTGCAGAACCCAGGAACAGCACTGGTCCAAGGAGGAGGATGGGGGGTTTCTTAACTGCTCTGGTCTCCTCAGGTTGCTTCAAAAGAGACATGCACACAGCCTGGCACTGTGGACACTTGTTTCTGCATTGTTGTCCCTGGTGGATAACTCAAGTATTTGCCTTCAGTGTGGTCCCCAGATCTCCTCTGCGCCAGCAGATTTAGGAGCCAGAGACTGCACAGACTCTGCAAGGAATTGTGCAAAGTTGGCTACAAAAACCAGCTGAGAGTCAGAGGTTTTCTGGAGACCATGAAGAAGCGTACTGTATCGTTTCCTTCTGCAGCTATAATACACGTCAGATGCTCTGGTTCACCTAAAAGCATCAGATTACCAGAAGTTAAAGGCTTGTCCTGAGGAGACTCTGCCCTGTGAGTTCATCAGACGTCATCTCAAAGGAAAAAGAGCAATTTTCTGCAGGTGTCAAAGCTTGTAACTGTCAGCCCTCTGTTGTGTAAGATGTATGAAAATTTCCAGAAACACAACAATGAAACAGAAATGCCTCGTTCTCAGAAAGATGTGTGGCTGCCCACAGAGTTGTTGTCTCCTGTGCCTTATGAAGAAGCCTCTGGAGAATGAAGGTTGGAAGTTGACATTTTTACCTGGTTGTAGTAACAGTTGCATAGTTAGTTTGCATCTCTCAGTTCCTAGCTGTGACTGTTTAATACATGAATAGCTGTTTGCTGGCCTTCCATGAACTGTGTAAGCCTTTTCTGGTGGAGATTACTGAAATGGGCAGCGCTGAAGAGAATGATGCTGCAGTTTGAGCTGTTGCATCCTCTTAGGCTGAGCCATCTGAGCAAACAAAGCAGTTTCCAGATTTTCTCACTTCTTCCTTTGCTTTGAAATAAAATACTCTGTTTTTGTGCTTAATGAGAACTAATTATAAATAGGAAAATATAGATTTTAATTTTTTTTTTTTAATTCTTTACAACACTGTGGCTATGTATTCTATGAGAAGTAAAAAATTTTGGTCCCTTGCATGTAAACACATATAATTGTTACAGTAAGACATGAAGTTGTACATAGAAATTGCTTACAGTAACAATGAATAAGTATTCCTCTGGGACCGAAACGTGAATTATATCTGATCTTACTGAGATAAAAAATAATACAGATTAACTGTTATATTTGGCAGACACAATCATACATGTTTTTTAAGGGAAAGATCCTTTCTATTTGTTTTTACTCATGCAATAGTCACAAGATAACATTTTGAATTTTGGATCTGATTACACTGAGATTTTGACTTTGTATGTTGAAGTGGAGTTTTTTACAAGTTGAAGTTATAAATTGTCTATTTCAAACCCTGTTTCTTGTGTGGAACAGCTCTTAGAGTGTCCAAGGCAAGATTTTGTTTTCCTCTTATTTACTTAAATTCTAAAAAAGCACAGATAGCATTCAGGACCTTCTGGTTTCTTGATTTGTTGTATTGGGCCTTTTGCTTTTCTCTAACGCAGTCTTTGCCAGAAACTGCATAGTGGGGTCTGAACTTGAAATTACAGAAAACAGTATTTATGGTCCTAGTGTGTAACACCACTGGAAAAGTGAATGCTTGAAAAATGAAGCTTTAACTTGATAAATGAGAGTAGGAAGGTATTTTTTTATTTCAGTGGAGTTTTTGCACATGAACCTTAAGGTCAGCCCCTCTGACTGCTACCTTGCACTAAATAGTGTGTGGTATCTACTGGCAGCAGTAAGGTTATAAATTCTCCTGGAACTTTAAATGAGAAAACTACTCCTACAGCAAAATCATGTTTTAATTTCTTGGGTACTGTCCAGAATATACTTGTCAGCTGATTTGTTGCAAATAATGTTGAGTTAAAATTTATTATATGTGCCTCTTTTATTGAAAAAAAAAAAAAAAATAGTTCAAATAAGTAATGTTCTTTTTGTGGTATGCTGGATGATCTCTTGTTGACATACATACTGAATATCTCACTTTGCCAATATCTGGTTTCTTGCTTTGGAAATTAAATTTGATTACCAGTGCAGCTGTATTTTTGAAGAATTAAGAGTGTGGCTGTAAACCATGCAGCTTTCCACGAGGTTCTGCCTGGTGTTGCAGTACAAGGCGTTACTCATCCCGTGCCACGAGTGAGCCGAGAGGTGGGCACACTCTCCAGAGGTGCTCGTAGAGGCCTTCTGCAAGGGACAAGATGAGACTTGGCGTACCAAGCACACTTGATTATGTTAATCAAGATATGAATATTAGTTAGATCTTTCTGATAAAATTCCCAGATGGTCCAGACTAGGGAAGCGGTGATAATAACTGGGTAAACCTTCCAAATAGCACTTTGGTTCTTGGTGAATGGAGTCACTTTGAAGGAGAGGGTATGTTTCATACAGCTGACTTTTAGAAACAAGGAGTACAGCCGTTGGTATTGGCAGAGCAAGGCAGGAGTGCTACCTAGAATATACTGGCTGGAAAAACTAAGCTTCGTTAGATGATGAAAATATTCATTAAAGACAATTAGATGGCTACATAGATTCTTCAGTTTAGAATTTGATGGAATGGTATAATTAATTTTCGTTTGTTTTTAAAATAAAAGTAATTGAATAAAACCATTTTAAAAGCTGACTTGGATTACTGCTTCAACATCTTGCTTTGTAGTCATGCTCTCAGAAGGTTATTTCACTAGTAGACAATTACCTCTCAGGGTCAGGAAACTGCAAGGTTAAAGCTTCTCTAAGAGAAAAAAATAGTAACAAAACCTCCTGGGTGGAAGCTGAATACCAAATTAAAGACACCCCTCAACCTCATGGTTTTTTGTTCAGTCTCAATGGTTAAAATCATGACAGATGGCTGAGATTTTGTTCTTGATCTAATCCAGGAAAATTTACCATTTTAGATGGAATGAGAACAAGTGTCTGTTTGAAGCATGTCTTATTCATTAGATGTATAAAGCTAAAGAGTGGTTTTGTACATGTCTATGATTCTTTTACCCAGGAAGTTACAGAGCAGTCAGCCTCACCTCCATCCCTGGAATGGTGATGGCACAGCTCATTCTGGAGGTCATCTCCATGCACATGGAGGAAAGGAAGGTTATTGGGCATGGTCAACATGGGATTCAGCAAGGGGAAATCATGCTTAACTAATGTGATAGCTTTCTATGATGGTGTGACTAGCTGGGTAGATGGCAGAAGAGCAGTGGATGTTGCCTGTCTTGTCTTCAGCAAGGTATTTGACACTGTCTCCTGTAACATACTCATTTTGTAAGTTCAGAAAGCGTAGGTTAGATGAGTAGGCAATAAGATGGATTGAGAACTAACTAAACAATAGAGCTCAGAGGGTTGTGGTCAGTGGCACAGAGTCTAGCTGGAGGCCAGTAGCTAACAGTGTTCCCCAGGGGTCAGCACTGTGTCCAGTTTTGTTCACCGTCTTCATCAGTGACCTGGGTGAAGGCACAGAGTGTACCCTCAGCAAGTTTGCTGATGGTACAAAACTGAGAGGAGTGGCTGACACACCAGAAGGCTGTGTTGACATTCAGCGAGACCTGGATGAGCTGGAGAGTTGGGTGGAGAGCAAGTGTACAGTCCTGTGCCTGGGGAGGAATAACCTCATCCACCAGTACAGGTTAGGGGTTGGCCTGCTGGAAAGCAGCTCCACAGAGAGGGACCTCAAAGTCTTGGTGGACAACAAGTTAACCATGAGCCAGCAATGTGCTCTTGTGGCCAAGAAGACCTGTGGTATTCTGGGGTGAATTAAGAAGAGTGTGACCAGCAGGTCAAGGGAGGGTTTCCACATCTGCTTTGCCCTTGTGTGGCTGCATCTGCAGTACCGTGCCCAGTTCTGGACTCCCCAGTTCAAGAATGACAGGGAACTACTGGAGAGAGTCCAACAGAGGGCTATGAGGGTGAGTAAAGAACTGGAGCATCTCTCTTACAAAGAAAGGCTGAGAGACCTGGGTCTGTTTAGCCTGGTGGAGAGAAGGCTGAGAGGGGATCTTATCAGTGTTTATAAATATCAGAAGGGTGGGTGTCAAGAGGATGGGAACAGTCACTTTTCAGTGGTGCCCAGCAACAGTGGCAATGGGCAAAAACTGAACATGGGAAGTTCCACCTCAACTTCAGTAAAACCTTCTTTACTTTGAGGGTGATACATCACTAGAACAGGCTGCCCAGAGGGGTTGCAGAGTCTCCTTCTCTGGAGATTTTCAAAACCCACTTGTGTGGATGCAATTCTCTGTGACTTGGCCTATGTGAACCTCATTTGGCAGGGAGGGTTGGACTAGGTGATCTCCAGAGGTCCCTTCCAACCCCTTACCATTCTGTGATTCTGTAATTCCTCTTTACCTTTCATTATATTAATGTAGGAATCTTGTGGATGTAGGTCAGCTTCCATGGATCCAGTTCTAAGGCTGAGGCACAAGAACAGAGTAGCTTTCTTAGGACCTCGTTAATGAGTATTCACTGCTCTGTTGACAGGTCAGTTGTATGCATGATGGGTACTGATGCAGTGATGAGGTGGTAGGGCGTCAGTGGTGCTCACACACTGT
Organism: Merops nubicus; assembly: GCF_000691845.1. Lineage (NCBI taxonomy): Eukaryota > Metazoa > Chordata > Aves > Coraciiformes > Meropidae > Merops > Merops nubicus. Next base: position 44,971 of record NW_008592147.1, on the reverse strand, counting down.
CAGTTTTCCAGCAAATAACTAATTACTGCAGTGGCTCTCATCACTGCCTAATGCAATGAAAATAATTATGTAATACCGCATTTCTTTTTTTTTCAGGTAATAATCTATGGGGATTTGCCAAAAAATAAAGAAAATGTAATATATTTATCAAATCATCAGTGTACAGGTTTGTGATGGTTTTTTTTTTGTCTTACGCACTTTTATATATTTAAATATTCTGCTTGTCTGGTACTATGTCTCTTTCCAGCCTTGCCCTAACGAGCAAGGACTTCTAGTTCAGAAACCTTTAACGATATTTATGTGGACAACACACACTTTTTGTTTCAGCGGTGGCAATTAGAAACTAATTTAACTAACCATTTTGGGCTTTTGTCTTTGCAGTGGACTGGATTATTGCGGACATGTTGGCAATTAGGCAGAATGCTCTCGGGCATGTCCGCTATGTCTTGAAAGATGGGTTAAAATGGCTCCCGCTGTACGGGTGGTATTTTTCACAGGTAAGCACATCCACCGTTTCCTTGCTGTTCGTAGGTCAGATATGTAAGATGTTTATCCTACGTGCTGGGAAGATGTAGTTCTGAGCTGCCTTCTTTATATAACTTCTTTACTTAAATGTGAAGATTGCTGTTTTCACTCAGTGTAGTTAGATGTGTATCTTAGTTGGGAAACAGTTACTAAAGAATCAGTTTACTCTCCTAAACAATACTTCTTATTGTTGTTATTACTAGAATAAAAACTGTAGAGTGTCTTAGAAGCATTTCAGAATACTCCAGAATTTTTTTAATGTCCAAAAACTCATTTAGCAGTAGGTATAAACAGACTTTTCTTCCTTGTATGGTGTTTTTTGTTTGTTTGTTTTTTTTAATCATGCTACAAATTGGGAGTGAATTGACATTGCTGTGGTATACTTATATATTTTTCAAATGTTTGGGTTTAATAGAATGTAGAATAATATAGCAGATCTCCTTTGGCTTCTGTCTTTGATGTTTACCTGTTCCCTGAACATTAATCTGCTTCCTGCCCACCACCACTCCCACCCCAGCCTTGCTGCCCAGGCAAAGAAAAGCAAAAAAACACTTAGAAAAGTACTTCTAATAGAATTAGAAAATAGGTTTGAATTGACTGTCAGCCCTGTACAAGAGGATGGAGGATATTGAGAGAAGTGCTAAGCTAGGTATGATTTGAACTATATGCTAGTTTGTAAAGGAATATATGAAGAGAAGGCACCTACAGCGATACATCCAAATAGGAGGCTGCATCCCTGGCTGCACATTTCTCCCTCCCTCTCTTTCTCAGTGATTGCACTTCTGCATTCATAAGTCAGGTTAGATCAGTTGATTCCTAGAACCAGCAAAAGGGGGAAAGTTTTGAGTGGACAACCATGGGTGGGAAGAGGGGAGGAGGCAGGTTAGCCCTTGTGTGACCCTTGGTGCTGAAACTCTGCCTCCAAGAAACTAATGTAAGTTGCATTGGGTTAAGAGGGCATTGGGCAGGAGGAGATACAGGTCCATAAAATGCCGAATTAATATGCTGCAGAATAGGAAGTGCCTTAAAAAGCAGTCTTTCCCAGCAACCATATGTTGCCTTCTAGCTTGGGTGTAGGTACCTCATCTGAACAGAGGTTCAGAGCCTTGGATCATGTAAGATGCCCATCTCCGGGGTGTGTACTGTCTCACCATTTTATCTTTGCTCACAGGTAGTGGTTGAGGTTCCTGCTCTGTGCTCAGTGTTTCAGAGGTTAGAGTGGCCCCCTGGATGCTGGCAGGTCCAGGTTCTGTGTCTTTGGCTTGATGGTTGAAAATGTTTGTTGTCTTCTGGATGAACACCTTAGTGAGTAGGCTGTAAATCTAGGCTGGAGCATGGGTGGTTACCATCCTTTCTTCTAAAACCGCTATGTTTAGAAGGCAACATGCTGCAGAGGAAATAAAGCTGTTCACAATTTCTTTTTGTTGCTGCGTTTGCTGCCCCAGTCCCCTAAATAAGTATGGGCTATCACAAACTGTCATAACTCACTGAGAGCATCCATTGGGAGAAAATGGACCTCTCTGTTGTCCAATGCTTTTCCTCGCTAATGGGTATGGTTTTCTATGGTTTTCTTCCACTAAAATGACCCGTTTGCTGCATGGAAGAATTTTTTTCTTTGTCCTTGCCTCTAGTCATTGCATTGGTGGTAATATAGGTCTGCTTTAATTAAAATACAGACAGGATATATCTTCTATTCTCTATCACTAGGTGTCCAGAAATGATTTTTTTCAAGATTTTGGAAAATTACTACTGCTCTCTGGAATATCCGTTGCTCAGTTTCCTGACTGCTATATTGACTGTTAAAAGAAAGTTCCTGTGGAAATTAATTTGAATGTAGCCTACATTTTCAATCAAAACATATAGTAAATAAGATCCGTCCAGTTTTGGATTCCTCAAAACATAAAAATTCTACAAGATTAATGGAGTATGATTTTTTTTTACATATATATATATATATATTTAACTCAGTGACATAAATGAAGGGCAGCTTACTAAGAGTGGTGATGCTTGTTTAAATGACTGAGACGGGATGCAGCAGGACTGCAGTGCAAGCTAATAGGTATTTTTATTGTCTTTATCACACCAAACAGTGCAAAAACATAAAACACTTCCTGCCCTTCCTGTTGATGTTCTGTCAGTGATGTCACTTACACTCAACTAAAAGTTTCCAGAGCCATGTAATTACGCCATGCTCACGGAATTCATATTCCCTACCTCAGGTAAACATCCTGTTTGGAAATAAACGTGGTCTGGATGTCCAGGAGAGTGAAATTCAGGCACAGAGGAAGTATGTTTGTAAACACAATCCATTGTTGACTGAGAGAGGGGCTTTTAAAGTACAGCGGAAAAAAAATTATAACCTTAAAAACAGTACTTCCAGAAACCTGTTTTGGAAAGCATTCCTATATTTGATGTCTTACTGAAAAGGAAATGCAATACAAATTGGGGAATTTCAGCTATACACAGTTGCATAACTAGCATTCTTCTTTGGAGGCAGCTATCTAATAGCAAGGAAAAAAAAGAAAATAACTACTTAAATTAACCTGTTATGTTCCAGGTTTGATTTATCAGGTAGAGCTATAGAGCTATTTCTTTTCATAAAATGGGCTTTATTATTTTTGGGTGGATCTGAATTTCCCCCTCCACCCCCCATCTTTCTCTGTCAAAATGCAGGCAGCTCCTATTCATCTTATACCACCTGGTGAGGCTGGGATGTAAGTTTGATAAATAGTTTTGATATCCCAGAGTTTGCTTGACTTTTTAACATAGGAAATATGTATTTGTCTTTTCTGTTGATGAGCATCAGCTTGTGGACCCTTTTGGTTGTAACTGAAGTTTAGCCAAATATTTATAATTTGATTCTCGTTAGCTTTGTAACCCTGCACCTAGGGGAGCTGACATACTTATGTAGTTGGGTTGTGTGCAGCTCGTGGTGATCTTATGTAATTTGTCTGTTCTTACATTATGTAACCATAGACTCGTATTTTCTTGAAGTAGAGATCTCTTTTTGAGCATTAGAAAGTCTGAGGTGGGGACACCAAACCTGTCTTGGGTGTTGTGGTGTCCTGAAGCAAACTGTACAATAGTAACTTGATTTCTCCAAGTTCACAAATTAAACGAGGAAAAGGTGATTCAGTATTTTCCCAGTTTACTGCACCTGGTTAGTCATTTGGCAGGTATGGGAAAAGTTTTATTCCAGCCTTCCCTCATTTTTCATAGCTTGTCCTAGCTGAGCTCACACAGAATGACAACTTGCCAACTCCATGGAACTCTTGTATAGTAGATGCACTATTTCTCATACCAAACTGAGTTTGCCCTTCCTGAAAGCAGTTGTTGTGGTGTCACTGTACAGAATAAGACTTCCACTTCCCCTTACTGTTGCCAAATCTTAAAAATGGCCTCACATGTGGGGTGTGTAGATAACATGTGGCTCTCTGTTTGCTGCACAGCTGATGGAACGTTTTTCTGTTCATGCCGTTATCTGTCATGGACTGGTGAACTGCTTGTGGGATGGTGCTGGGATGGTGCTCCAGCCTGCTGAAGGCCAAGCTGGGTGGACTGGGGGATTCTGTTCTTAGTTTTGGCCCCCTGCCAGCCACAGCAGCACAGCTGAGTGTTGCTGCTGGCTACTCCACCTTGGAAAGGAACCACAGACAATAATGCTAAGATGGAATATTTATTACAGGGTTAATGTACCCTTGACTTTCTGTTCCTTTTCACTGCAGTTTTTGGAGACCAGTGTGAAAGTCATGTCAAATACCGCTAGTTAAGCAGCTGTCTCTCCATGCCAGGAAAAGTAAAGACTGAAAGTACTTTGTATAACCACTTCTGCCTGCCTGCCTGCCTCCTGCTTGCCTCTCTTGCTTTATTCCTGTCCGTGCCATGCAAAGATCATAGCTCACACAAACACCACCCCTGTTTCTACAATGTGCTGTATCTTTTACTGAAATAAGACATCTGAATGAGATTCAGATCTTAGTAGTTTTAATCTTACTGTCACCTTCCTGTTAAGACCACGTAAAACCATAAATAGACAGTAATTATCTGACAAATCCTAATGCCATAAGTCAGGGTGGGCAGAAGAGTATTACCAAGTTAGGCAATCAGTTAGAAAACCCCTTAAAATGATGTACCTTAAAAATGAAATTCTGTTATTCAGAAGCTTTTTTTTTTCCCCCAGAATTCATTGTATCAGTAGTTAATTTTGGATCATGTTTGTTTACATCCTCTTGTAGCTATGCTGGAGATAAAGTTATAGAAGAGGGAAATGATGCAAATTTAATTTCTTTATAACCTTTTTTTCTTTGTGTGTATGCTCTTGCAATAATCCTTTTACTGAAGTTTTTGTGATAAATTGTGTGGAACAGGTTATAAAATTAGTATTTTTCATGAAATGGTCTAACTTTTTAAAATGGTTTTCAGTAAAAACACTTTCTATCAAGTCACAGAATGGTAGGCGTTGGGAGGGACCTGTGGAGATCGCCTAGTCCAACCCTTGTGATAAAGCAGGTTCACCTAGAGCAGGTTAGATGAGAAGACATCCAGGCAGGTTTTAGAAGTCTTCAGAGAGGAAGACTCCACAACCTATCTGGGCAGCCGGTTCCAGGGCTCCATCACCCTCAGAGTAAAGAAGTTTCTCCTGATGTTTAGGTGGGACTTCTCATATTCTAGATTGTGTCAACTGACAAACAGACCCAGATCTCTCAGCCTCTCCTTGTAGGAGAGATGCTTCAGTCCTTTAACCATCCTTGAAGCCTTCCACTGGACTCTCTCTTGTAGTTCCCTGTCTCTCTTGAACTGGGGAGCCCAGAACTGGGCATGGTATGCAGATGTAGCCTTACCAGGGCAGAGTAGAGGGAGAGGAGAGCCTACTTCAGCCTGCTGGTCACACTCCTCTTCATGCACCCCAGGATACCATGGGCTTTTTTGGCCACAAGAGTACACTGATGTCTCATGGTTAACTTGTTGTCCACCAGGACTTCCATGTCCTTCTTTGTGGAGCTACTTTCCAGCAGGTCAACCCCTAACCTGTGCTGGTGCATGAGGTTATTCCTCCCCAGGTGCAGGACTCTACACTTGTCCTTGTTGAACTTCATTAGGTTCAGCTCCACCCAACTCTCCAAAATCCTTTGCCTTCTAAAGATTCTATGTTATTTATTCAATTATTATCTTAATATATAATGTCTTTATTAAAAGTTTGATTCTCTGATAAAGTTCATGGAAGTTCTCAAGACCTATGCTACTTACTTTTGTGTAATCCATAAATTTTGTATGTCAAAGTATAATACTTGTAATTCCAGTGTTTGCATTAGTCATTATCTTAGAGCAGGCACGTAACACTGAAATCTTTGACTTATAGATACTTGCATGTGAGTAACTTGAGTTGTGTGATTTTTTTCCCTTGATCTAAAAGTTAAGCTGTTTGTCAGTGTTGTAAGAAATAGATCCCTGGGGTCACTTCCAATGCCATCTTCCAGTTAATAATTTAGCACCTTTAAACAAGACACTTCAAGTGTCTTATGGCTTTTGGTTTGTGTTTTGTTTTTGTTATTGTTTTTGGTTTTTTTAGATCTCATCTTTATTTACACAGATTTAGTGAACTTAAGTACATGCAAATATAAAATCAGTTTCGGGTGCTTTCATCTTAGGATAAAACATCTTGTGGGCAATTTGTAACATGAGTCATAAAGGTGACTTGTCATTGTAGTTTTGTTTGTTCTATCAACTATTCTACTTTAAACTACTTAAATATTTTTTTTTCTCTGTTAGCACGGTGGAGTCTATGTAAAAAGAAGTGCCAAATTCAATGAAAAAGAAATGAGGGAGAAGTTGCGGGCCCAGATGAAAGCTGAGACTCCGGTAAGACGATACCTTCCTTCTCCTTATTTCCATGATGTTTTAATGGCAAAGGCATATTGAAGAAATGAGCCATGCCTGATACAAGACAGTAATAATGGGTTTATTTTCATTCTGTATTTTTAGGGTTACTTTCTGTGATTAGAGTGATACCTCTAATTAAACATAGAAAAATTTGACTAGTCCTTTATGAGTAATACGACCTTCATGATTCTGTCTGCAGAGAGAAAGGGGGATCTGGACTACATCTTCAAACCTGAGCTGTAGCACCTTCCTTGACAAGCCAGTGTTTGTGTTCCTTTTGTTTCAAAAGACAACATTTTGACTACTGTGTGTTTGTCAGAGACTGTTTTTTTTTGACTTCTGAAAGTCAAGAACCATTCTTACCAAATCTTAATTAGTCATCCCAAGAAGCAATCATTTTTAATGGCAATGACTTCTTAGGCTTGAGTGATTTTGTTTGCTATGCCTAGAG